>NC_056728.1:1807967371-1808014871 GCF_019279795.1 Protopterus annectens | reverse complement strand
CCTCTGTGTATTAATGCTAAATTCAAACTCCCTTTGAAAATAAAGGAGCAGTACATTTAAATAACTTTTGAATGAGAATGTGATATTTTCTTTCAAATGACAAGAGTGACAGCATTTCTAGAGGTACCATCTTACCTCATGCTCATAGGTAAGTACAAGGCTAGCTGACATTTTGGACCATTTTAAGCCTAGTCAGTTTCTCCTTAGCGAAAATCAAACCCTGTACCTTTTGTCTGCAAGGTAAGGATTTTAACAATTATGCCAGCCCCCAACACTAATTTGGATTCATACCATGCATCGCCTGTCTTTAAGATCACTGCACTTTTGCCTTATGTCACAGGGAACATTTAATAATACCTGTTTGTTAACCAGGTAGGCTCAACTGAAACAGAGTCCCTTTTCAGGATCTACCCAGGAATAATTTCTGGTTAAATAACTTGTTTATGGTCACAGAGGTGGCAAATGAATGCCAAGAGAAACAACCCCTGTGCCACAGGAAACTATAGTTCATAGCTTTTACCCTGTGAGCCAGTTGACATTATGTGAAAATTGAATTAAAGTCACCATATTTTAAAAAAATGAATGATAATTGTGCATAAATGTGAATGTAAATGTGTTTGGGGGGATGGGGGGTGGAATTAAACATTCCACATTAGAAGTCCCAGAAACCTTTAATCCAGTGAAAGCAAAAATGTGCAACCTATGACCTGCAGGAGCTATACAGTGAAAACTCATAGTCACCAGACTTCACATAGAAACAGTAAACACCTATGGAAATATTAAAGGACAACACACTGTGTTTAGCACATAAATTACAGCTTAAAATGTTTGGTGTGCTTTCACAACCAGAAGCTGCAACTACCTGTTCTAAGGGTGTGACCTGAAGCTTTGGTCTGCTTACATAACCTGCTTAGAGCTACAAGGTTTGAAGATAAAGAATGTGGAAACAAACCAGCTCTACAGGATGTAATCTGTCCACAGCGCATCATGTTAACAACTTCAACACAATGTCAGTACAATCTGAGCTGAAGATCAGAAATAAGGAAGTAACTCTGGCCAGAGTGTTAAATATGAGGAAGGGGTATTTGTGGTCAGCATACAGCAAACGGACTAGGAGGTAATCATGACAGATGACTTAAGGATGACCGAACAATGTGAGAATCAGAAGGGAAAAATATCTATGGAAATAATGGCCAGTAGTATAAAGTAAATAGCAACAATACTGAGAAACTATCTTGTGGAATACTGCATCATTTGGGAAGTCACATTTCTGAAAGCTATTACATAAAGATGAGAAAAGTATGACAGGCCTAGCTATTAAAAACATATAATGATTTTGGTGGCTAGGGACAAGACATTCTAGATTATTTTTTAAATACTGTAATTGCATCACTATCCACAGTGTACACAACCAGTTCAGCTGTCAGGATGGCACCATATCAGAATACCCTGATCCTGTCACCATGCCCTTCTCCTACTTATTTCACAGATTTTCACACTTGAGCTTGGTCTAAAGAGATCAGTCAAACAGGTACCAGGGAAAGCTGGTTAAAAGGGAAGCTTCAAATATAAAAAAAAATAATGATAATTATTTACTATAGTCGCTATAAACTATTAGAAACTGAATGCTTATTTATAGTTATTCTTAAACTAATATCATTCTGAATACACTTAAATACAAACAAAACGTACCTTGCTTATCCACACTATTACCCTGTAAGACAAGAAGAAAGAGGAGAAGGATAATGCTTACAAAGTACTTGAATAAAACAAAAACTTGAATTTTCAATATCTGTTTGTTTTTAACTCCTGCAGGCATTTTGATACAGCTTAGTTTGCTTAGGAGTAAGCACTGTCTTTCTGTTGTAATTTTCTTGAAGTTTTTTTTAGAAAACTTTTAAGTCCAGTCCATTTTCTCAACTTCTTAATAATTCAGAAGAACGTGATTCGATTTCTGGTCAAAACCAAGTTGTTTTGCATTTGAATAATGGATTCAAGAAATTCACCTTAAGAGCAAACTGCAAGAGGTGAATTTCTTGAATCCATTTCTGGAATAGCAACAAATGATTATGTTTGAAGATCCAATAATAATTCTGTGCAAAACATTAGCAGCTTTTTCTGGCCCAGTGGATTATAGGCCACAAAAGCATGTCATACTGTAAAGTGTTTTGTCTTCTAGTTGTCATCGGTGTGGCAGCATGAAGGGAGATGCAGCTTCTAAAGATGTTATCTTGCATATGATGCACTATTGTGGTGACTGCAGTGAAGGTGAAGTACAAAGTTTGCTTAGTAGTAACAATAAGCTTCATACATTCGAACATCACCATAACAAGCTCACTATTGTAATGTTCTTTCATATGAAGCTTGCTATAGGAAGAATATTTTTCTTTATATTTTGGTGGAAGATATTAAGTCATACGAGATTTAATAGCTGTGATATGATGGCGTTTAATTTTAAGTCATTCATGATGGGTCAATAAGTATTTTTTATTAATATTAATTTACAAGCAAAGCCATTATAACCCCTTGTTTTATTATTTCTGATCTGCAGTCCTCATAGTCAATTATTTGTCTAAACATGATTTCAAAAATAGATCTTTGAGGAGCATTATTTTATTTTTTCATACATTTGGTAACCAGGTAAGGACACTGGACACAAGTGTCTCTTTTCAGGGGTAACCTGGGAGAAGTAGCTATAAAGAGACATACTCAAAGTCACTTAGTAGGTAAAGGGAGGTGGAAGGAATTAAACCCTGAAACCTGGCCTAGAGGAAGCAGCTCATTTAGTACTCAAGGCCTTATGATTATTTTGTAACATTCAGATCAGATTAAATTAGAGATGCTTCTAAATTAAGGGTCTAGATGCCCTTTCTGTTTCATATGGCATTCCTTCTTCTAGATTTAAGACTTTAGGAAACAAAGTTGTTAGGAAATCTAATTTATTGTATCGATCTGCATTTTTCTGGATCCCACAAATTCTCAGTTTACTTTTGTGACTTCCCTTTACAAGGTACTCTAATTTGTCCAATAAAACATTCCTGGGAATTCAATAAATTCTGTGCAGGTTTTGGACAAAGCCTACTCTGAATTTATGTGCTAGCGTGATGAGCTGCTGTGCTAATAGTATATTCGTGTTGCTCATCACGCTTGCATGGATGCAAGTATGGTTTCACGACCAGCAACAGTGTTGCCACTACAAAAGCATGCAGATCAGCACAACCACAGAAACAGGAAGAATTCAAGGTTCCAATGAGCAAACGTGCTCAGCGGGATTGCACGGATAGCCACAATGACTACCAGGCTTGTAAATACTGCAATGACAGCAGTAATGAGAAAGTAAAAAAAAAGTGGACTAAGTGCAATGTACACAACTACAATATCTGCAGAATGAAGTAATGGGGGGACAGCAAGAGCAAATACAATGAAACATACAATAGACAGGGAAAGTGTGCTGATGAAAATGGGCACAGACATGAATGGTAGGATTGAAGAAAGAGGAAAAGAGTACGGTAAATACAGCAATGTCCCCCACGATAGGATATGTCAATGTACGTGCACTTCCAAGACAAGTCATTAACCACATATGTAGATTACACAGTACGTACTGCTGTTTACTCCTCCTGAGCAAGTATATTATATCATCACACATGATAATATATATGTGACAGCCAGACAAGTTTACATGTCAATGCACCTGAATGGTTGTGATATAAACATCACTGACATGGTCACTGGAGAGGACATTTAGCAAGGGCGGTATATCCAACAGGGTGTATGTGCATAGTGTGAAGATCTGTAAAATGACTCGCTTGAGTAAGACTTGCATGTTATCATACCTCTCAGCCAATCATGGACATATAGCAACAGACTCTGGGACAAATGCACACAGAAAAAGACACAATCAGGGATACTTTTAAAATATTCTGACCAATCTGCAGTATTGACAGAATATGTAAGTGTAACTTTTTATACATTTTCTGCAAGAACAGATGTGCTCAACTGTAAAGATTTTCAGCATTCTGTAAGGGGAATTCACCACCATTTCCCAAAAAATTACCACTTTTTGGAGGGGTTAAGAGGGACAGTGTTAATCCTGGAGTTGAAATCAGGGGCAATCCTGGCCAGTTGAGAAGCCTGCATGACACATAAGCCAAAATCCATACCTGCAAGAATCAAACCCACGTCATCAATATTGTCACCAAGCTGTGCATTTACTGGCTGCAACACAGAAAGATGTATTGCAAAAGCATCTAGCAGAACACATTGAAGGGAAGCCTACACTGTCAATTCCTAGTAGATATGCATCCCAAAGAATAGTTCTATATGGCCAACGAGATGTGTGGGAGCTCACTGTGCCAAATGTGATACACTTGACTAAAGTATCCCTGGCTGACATAGGTATCAGCCATCCAGGTAACAACATTTACAAACCCACACAATTATGGGTGGGTTCCCGACACACAGCTGTGTATTGATGCATCTACCACATGTAATGCCAGTGGATATTGTCTGACGCTTCTGCAACTGATGTGTAAATTAAGAAGTGATCCATTATAATGAATGGTACAGCACTATGTGACACTGATGGCAATGCATCAACTATGCCCAGGTGCACAGAAAGTGCAGCAGTGGAAATTCAAGCGTCAATGATCAAGGAAATTGTGACTGTGATATTACACACATACCAAACAGTAAATGGATCACCCTCTATAAGTACATGTCAACACTCGGCCCATGTGCCACCTGATCACTGTTCCCCTGATATTGTCAGTGAAAATGTTATACTGCCATAAAGTCCTGGCATACGCCCATATGTGTTCATGCAAACTACCAAGTGGTAATACTGATGTGATGTAGTGGTACGTCCATGATGCAGTACAGTCACACTACAGCTATACCTATGCTACAACTGGACTTCAGGGTGTACATCACCTTCAAATAAAACATTTGGTCTGAATCACATGCAACACAATAGAACTGTTAACACAGTTGTACAACTCTACCTATTTGTTGTCATTACATCAGTTGTATATCATATGGCTATATGTTTATCAGTGGAAATGTGTGGGTGAGGGACCTGACACCATATCTGGACACATTTCAACTGGGGGATGCAGCTCATGCAGAACTGTTAATGACACAAATGCTGACAGTCACACAATGCTGCAGGGAACACCTGTATACTCCTTGTGAATAGCAGCACAATAATGGATAGAATGAATTCAACAAGTTTGTGAGTGAATCTTAACATGTTATATGTTTGTCTATATAACAGCATTACACCATGTGGACAAACCGAGGTGTATGTGCCCATGTAATCAGTATGATGTAATATTGCTGTATGTCAGATAACATTTCCATATGCTAGGTATATGCATGCACCCCTGTGCCATACTGCAGCTGTCACTCTGATGGTTGAATGACAACTGTGTAGAATGTAGATACACTGGAGTACAAGAGCACATACATTAGTAAGGTGAAAATATACATAGCATCATCCAATGTCAACAGTCCTAAGAAAGCATATTATTACAGCTATTAAAGAAGGAACATGTAACCAAATGGCAGCATCTCCACACAAGTCTTTCTTTAACACTGACAGAGTACATTTTAAAGAGGATGACATCATCAGTGAATGCAGAGAAGAAGACATTGGCAAGAGTGTATGACATAGCTGTGGACTCATGTCCTAGTGCAAAATTGTCTCCAGACTGATAGTTAAAGGAACACACACACTCAAGTTGACTGCTGTGATTATTATGACTGAGCAGATATGCTAACTATTTGTGTAGGGCCAGATATCCTGAAAAGTGTGTGCAGTATACTTCTTCAAAGTAAGGACAGCTTCCACATCATATTAGACAAGCATTTCATCCATTAGCACCTGAACATGACACAAAGGGAACCCTACAGCAGATGTTGAAAGCTTGCACACTAACAGACCATAGATCACCTACTGAATTAAAGTTACATGTCGGTATAATCCGTCAGCAGAGTCAAGACAGTATGCAGAAATGAGAAGATGACCTTTACATCAGTCAGCATAACAGATACACACCTGTAAAGAAGGGTGGGATTAAAAGGGTGAATATAACGAGAGGTGGGCATACACATAACAATGTTTCTTGCAATGGCACATTCATGGACATGGTTTGGTCTGTTGTCATTATTAACCTGCCATGGTTTGTATGCAGTGACTGACATAGGGGTAAAGAAGGTTTAGGAGAGGGACAACAGGATTATGACAAGCAGAATGAGGTTGGATAAATGCTTCATTATGTAGAGCTTCTTACTGAATACAAATTGGCCAAGAAGCACTCATGGTTTCAGCAAGCCATTTAGGGTTTATTGAATCCTGCCCATTGTTTTGTTCTAAAATAAAGTTAGTTTCGAATTTCTTTTTTACACTTCCAGCAATATGTTTTTAAGAATTTTCCACAACTTAAGGAGTTTTTTTTTGTTAATTCATTAAACGTTTAGACCATTCATGATGTTTTATAGCATCCGTTTAGAGACTCTCTGTTCGCTTCTGAAGATTTTTAATTTTCAAAGTAAGAGTCTATAAAGAAGATGTCATATTATTTTTCACTCACTGCTTGAATAAGATGTTTCAATTCCCTACATTTTATATATATATATATATATATATATATATATATATATATACACATACATATATAAAACTGATCTCTTGATATAGCTATATCTATCTGTATCTATCTAGCTATACATATATGGGTGTTCTCAGTTTCCTTGAATGGCATACGACATTAGCCGTTGGGTCAATGTCAAAACATCAAAATGTGAAGCAATCAACATGAACAGCGCATGCTCTGAGGATTACCCTAGAGAAGACTAAACTAAATAATGTGACACCCTCTGCTAATCATATATACTAACTCTGAGATTGCACAGTTCCCAAGAAAATGGAACATGCCCCTACCTGGGGATTGTCGATCAACCATACATGTCAATCAAATGATGTTGATCAACCAGCTGCTGATGTTGTACTCCATTCAATGTAACAGAGTACACCCATGTATGTAGATATATATATATATATATATATATATATATATATATATATATATATATATATATATATATATACACATATATATAAATTTACATGTAGATATCTATCTATATGTCTAATCTCTCTCTCTATACACATACACACACACACATATATATATATATATATATATATATATATATATATACACACACACACACACACACACACACACACACACACACACACACACACACACACACACACACACACACACACACACACACACACAGAGACACACACACACATATCTTCATATACATACATACAGAGAGAGAGAGAGATGAGTATATTACCTATAGTCACAAATACAAATGGTAAAATCATATTTGGTAAAAACTTAATTGGTAGAATCACATTTAGTCTGCAAGTAAATCAAATGCTCTATGTCTACTACAAGTTAAATGCACAAATTTCCAAAATACACAGGAGAAAAATGTAAAACAGAGGGGGCATGCCTACTACATTCCCAATCTTATATATGACAGCTCCATGGCCGCATAAACATGAAGAATGTAAACATCTCCCAAAGCAGTAGAATCACTGCTGGAACACAATTTGACAGTGCACCAGCAGCGATTCCCACAGAAAATAATAGTCACAGTTCCAATCTCCAGAACTACATCACATTTGCTGAAGTTGCGGTCTGAAGTTGCGATCAGGTGACTTTTATCATGGTCGATTACACTGCAAATTGCAGGATAATGCATTGTATCTGCAGATATTTAACCAGGTATGTGGTATATATACGACAGAGTATATGGGAGTAGAGCTCCATATGTAAAAGCTGTTCATTTACATTCATGTTGTCAGAGTTTTGTAGGAGTTTTAATTTTTTTAAAGTCTGTGCTGGTTAGTGATTTGTAATGCATGCTGCTTTCGCTGCTTTTGAGATCAGTAGTTGGACTAGGCATTGTAATATTAAAATATGGAGTCTGAATTTTAAGGCACAGAGGAAATGCATTTGTAATAAGCAAAGGTGTGATTGGTGGAGTATGCAATGAAATGTGCAATTTCTGGGATTTATAAAGTAGTGTCAAGATCAACTGAAGATGTAATATATACAGTAGATATGTATATACATATATATATATATATATATATATATATATATATATATATATATGCATTACACACACACACACATATACACACACACACACACACACACACACACACACACACACACACACACACACACACACACACAGATAGATGTGTGTGTGTGTGTGTGTGTGTGTGTGTGTGTGTGTGTGTGTGTGTGTGTGTGTGTGTGTGTGTGTGTTTCATTATAATAAGCAAAACTCCCAAATGATGCCATTTGTTTTATCAACTCACTTGGGTCAACAAAACAAATGGGTGACAGGTGCATGAGACCAAAAATCCCCAGCAATGAGGAATATGCCCCTTCCCTGAGGCTTGTGCGATCTTGGAGTTACTAACCATAATTAGCAGGTGGTATGGGGAGCTCGGCCCCGTACAAAAACAACAAATTTATGTTGCTGAGGTGTCCCACAGAGCATTAGCATTAGAGTGTCAATCTTTTTTTTTCTGACCTTTTGGGGATTATCTTTTTCAGGTTGACCTACTGCAGTTTACACTTCTTCTTCTTTCTGCTTTTCCCAGTTAGGGGTCGCCACAGTGGAACTCCAGTCTGCTAATGATTGGCAGTAGACTTTTTTATGGGTGCCAAGGTGGCAGCTCGATGCCCAAACTTCAATGAAGGCATGCCCATTCTACGCATGTCTTTCAAACGCCACTCAACTGTGGGGAGGACATGCAGACTCCACACAGAAGGCGCTCCAGCCGAGAATCAAATGGGAGAACCTCTTGCTGTGAGGCAACAACGCTACTGCTGCACCACCGTGGCTTAGCTCAGTAATTCCAGTGATATATATATATATATATATATATATATATATATATATATATATATATATGTGTGTGTGTGTGTGTGTGTGTGTGTTTGTGTGCGTACGTATGTGTGCATAAATATACATATATATATATATATATATATATATATATATATATATATATATATACATATATTTAGATGTACATATGTATATATTTAAAAGCAGTACAAATTCATATGCAGATGTATATAGGTGTGTTTACAAATATATAAACAATAACTGACCTAGGACATTCTTCCCTTTCAAATGCAGATTTGAAACAAACTACAGTTTTCCTCACACCAAGATCATATGCGCTCATCCATCTTCCCAGTATCTTTAATCACTATCTACTTTTGGTCAAAATTCTGCTTCAAACTATTGCCCATCCTATTTTTGCAAGATTGAAACTAACATGGCTCTTCCAGTCACACTGCATGTCACTCTACTTTTCCTACAAATATAGTTAATTCTGCCTATTAAATGCTAGGTGCAATAAAAACTAGCTTGAACAATTAAAGATATTCCTAGAAACTTAATACCCAGGCATCAAAACTATCACAATTTCCCACCTCTCCACTTACACATTCCAAACTACCAATATCTCTTAAACAACAGACCCAAGATGAAATCACAGAGGAACTATGATTTTATGCAAAGCTTATCTGCAGCTAAAATTACATTAACACTCCACATTCCCATCTGAGTATGACTCTAACTGCTTACTAATATGCATACATCAGTTAAAACAGCCATGCATCTTCGTTGGTGCAGCTGACCTTCATCCTTCTAACAAAGGTATACAATCTAATTAGTACAAAGAGGAATAGCTTGTTGTGTGCTAATGATGATGATGACAATTAGCACAAAAACAAAAGTTATTCCACTTAACAGGCAACTTATTCAGACTGGAAACTGCAACTTAAATCTTCAAAATAAAAGAAACAACAACCTTAATAAATGGCTATCAGACCAAAGACTTATACAACTAATTTCGGCCACCACAAATCCACGCCCCTTACCCAGAAATCGCTCTCTTCTTGACTTGATAATAAAAATGCCTCCATCACAGTTACTTGCTCAGTAATTGCCTCACTGATTACTGCTCTAAAACGTTTACACTCAACCACATAACTGACCAAATCTCCTCACCCGTTTTATATTGCAGACCTAAATCTTAGATTAGCCTTGTACACATAGAAACAACCTTGGCCTGACGGAGATCCAGATGCCATTACACTGACACCTAAACTTCAACATTTATAAAACTCTTTTTTCATAATTTCATGCACAACAAATCTAATCAAAGTAGGTGGCTCACCAGATAATCAAAATCCCAACTGCAACTAAGAAATAAACTCTGAAATACTTAAAGAGAAACCAGTGCTATAGAATCCAGAAAAGACTCATTACTATATACACAAGCTGGTAACAAAAAAAAAAAAAAAGAAAACAAGGCAATAATCCTATGAAAACAGATGACTTTTCTCCTTCACCCTAAACAATTTTGGGCACAGGCTGTCCAAATAACTGGCAAATAAAATAAAAGAAAAACAATCCCTTAGTTAACATATTCCCTACCTTTAATAGCCCATCTTCACAAGACTTTGTCTATTAATTCAGCAAACTTCACCCCCTACATCCCAAAGCTCTTATCATACCTGGACTCAGATTATCTTGTCTTCTCTACCCATGTCTTTTATAAAACGATCAAAACAAAAGACTTGAAAAAGATGCTAAACCTCATAAGAGGTGACAGCCACCCTTCCCCAAGGGTTTGATGACCTGTTATATTGGTTCAGAAAAGCCTGCTTTGAACTATTACTTTATCCACTTAAATACACATATAACATAAACCTCTGTCAAATACCTTACCTGGAATATGTAAAAATGTAATAATTAAACCAATCTCAAAAATGAAATACCTTTTCTGCTTAAACTTCAAGCCCACATCCATAATCCATACACTGGGAAAGTGCTTGAAAACTCACCTAAGTATATCTCTTCCTAATGTTTACTGCTCAGAAGCCAGCATGGATTGTCCTACTGGTAGTACCATGGTAACAGTCTAGACCTTAACAGGTAAATTACTAATAGGGATGGATAAGGTACAACTCATTGAAGTTACTTTTGTTGATCTTATCAAAGCTTTCAGTTTGGTGGGACTACCGGACTTCTCCACAGATCCCTCCTAGACCATAAATTTTGTGAAATGCCTCCCACTCATTTTACAGGTAACTTTCCCACTGCTCCATCTCTATTAAGGTATCCAAACAAACTGCACCAAACCAGCAGGCTGATACACAATGAGATAAAACAAATTAATAAAACAACAAAGTAACAGGTAAGCACTTTCAAGTAAAACACTTCATCAGACAGCTAACATAATATCAAAGCTCACATTTAAAAGAACAACAACCAATAAATTCTCAGTAATGAACTATCTGTCTCTTTAGGGTGGGTTTAAGAGGTATGATGCCATTCAAACCAGGGGCTCTATCTGTCCTTAGCTCAATGATCCATTTTGTTTGGCTAGGAAGACTTCATGTGTATTTTTCTCTATTAAGGTAGAATCATCCAATTCTCCCTCTGTGAACTATCATCAAAGGTGTTCACCAAGGCTCAGTTCTGTCTCAGCAGCTACGTTCCATTTATGTTAACTATGCGCCCTTACATGCCAAATTTCCATACTTTGCATGCAGATGATATGGTCATCTATAGATCAGAGTCCTCATTCCAGAACATTAAATATCAACTACAGCAAAATCTTATTGTCCTTACCAACTGACCAAGCTCCAGAATCCAGTCAGACTTTCCCAGTAACCAAATGCAAAAATAAAACACTTCTTCTAAACCCAAATAAAACCATAGTTATGTCGTTTGGAAAACACTGAAGGCTGAAAATTGCTACATCTGACATAACCATACCTTTACACTATATAATCCACTAGAAACCGCTTCCTACTCCAAATTCGTTGGACTGTAGCTTTACTGACACATAAACTTAAAATACCAAAACAAAAATACATTGGACTCTCTTCTGGGCATGGAAGATCTCACTTCCTATTCTGCTCAGGCAGGAATGCTATAAGAAAAGGGATACTCATGATGCAACTTGAACATGCTTGCACATTTTATCTTCAGCATCAAAAAGAACCTTACATTCCTATAAACAACAGTAAGCAAAATATGCTAATTTGTTTCCTTAGAACTAATGTCAGAACATCCTTGCTTAGTCCTTAAAGCAGACTTAGAGTCCAGCAGACAGCTGCTCTTCTTTTGGGCTGCCTCCTTCTCAAACTTCTAAACCAAAATGCATTCCCATTCGTAGCTAGAGTATTTACAATCAGACAGAAGATGTAATGTTGGGTCTTCATTTTCTGAAGCTCCCTCTGTATAAATCTTTCTCTCTCTAACAAAAATACAATATGCACAGCTTCTCTGTCCTTGATTCTAAACTGTGGAAACTATTCACCCTACCATCAAAGACTCAACCTCACTTCAAGCATTCAGGAAAAAAATTAAGTGGTACATAAAGAAGCAAAATGCCACTGCCTTTGCAATATTGACATAACTTAAAAGCTAAACAACAATCTTTCATGGTTTTAGTTTACTCTTATACACCCATCTAAGTATAATGCCTTCATCCAAACTGCCTTACCATAACCTGCCCCATCACCCCTCTTGTCCCCCATTGCATAGATTAATCACTGCACAACATTGTGCACCTCTCTTACTTATATGACTTATACACCCATCTAAGTATAATGCCTTCATCCAAACTGCCTTACCATAACCTGCCCCATCACCCCTCTTGTCCCCCATTGCATAGATTAATCACTGCACAACATTGTGCACCTCTCTTACTTATATGAGACCATTTACTCTGCTTTTGTCTCACCTAGTCCTGTTGCTGATATTCGTTAAATGTGCGATATCACTATTCTTTCTTACATCTATACTTTCCCAAAAGATTTTAACATTTTCTAGATGATGAATCATAAATACTGTATAGCAAAATTGTAAGAATTTCATGTAATTAAGGCTGGTTTATCATTGAGTCCACTATGATCTAAACATAACACTGATTTAATCTTTATTTTAGTTACCTCAGTTATATCTGTTGTAGCTTGCATATATTGTTATTTTGTGCCTTGTACCCAGGCTGAGCCTCAAATAGGCCCTTCCACAGATCAGTGGTCTACCCCATTTAACAAATTATATAATAATAATGATGTGGGAAACCAAACTATATGTTAGAAAAGAGAGAAGAACTAATTTATATCAAAATACATCAATGCAGTGTCTTGACCTTCATCAGTGTACTGAGGACATGTTTCCTAGTGGACAGTTATGGTTTGGAGGGTATTTGCTTATAGGTGTCTGGGTGAGAAAGTGGGGTAAAACTGGAATGGAATTTATCTACCAGTAGACTTGCTATAAAAATGGGAAATCAGAAATTCACTCTAGGTCTAGCCCTCTTGTCTTTGATAGACAGAGGCAGGCAATAATGCCCAAACTAACATACCTCCACCTCCACATAACCTCTAGAGACTTCCTAACTAACATACCCCCTCCTAGTAAACACCAATCATACATAGGAGCATAACTGGGTTGGATTGCATGGCTAGGATTATAAAGGCCCTGGTGGTCATAAGCCTAGTATATACCTATGAACCTATGAACCACAAAACATATAATTATTAGACATAAACAACTAAATTTAAAATTACAAACTACAAAAAAATGCAGATGTGCATTTTATCAATGCAATATGGCTTGCTAGTGTCTATGGTACTGATATTACTGCACACCATGGCTTTGCAAGGAAGGGTTCTTGTCTCAAAACAACTCTGGCTATGTGGTAATATATATATATATATATATATATATATATATATATATATATATATATATATATATATATATACCATGCACATCTTCTTGGGACTTATCGTCTGCATATTTACAGTCAGATTTCAGCCTAATTGCACCATAGATGAGATAAATCTAGAGCAGACCACATTGACCTCACTGTTGGTCAGAGATTCCTACTTCTTTACAGACTGCAAATCTATGTAACACAAACTACTCCAAAAATACAAGAATAAACCAGTAATTCAATAATAGCAATAATAAAAAAAGCATACACCATAAATACACACCCCAGCTCAAAGACATTACTAAACATCAGTAAAATATAATCCTAAAAGAAAGAAATATAACAAAATAAGGCCTATATTCAGAAATATCCCAGCTGTGAATATTAACTGTTGTGGAGAAAATGGACAGTTAACATAATAGCAGAAAAGAGTAATTCAACGATACAATAGTAGCAATAAGGAAATACCTCATATCAGCTAATGTGCATATCTATGAACTGTCCAGTGAGAACCACAAGAGCAAATCCATTCTTTGTTGCAGTATTCAGTGTGATTGTCCCATGAACTGCATTGGCACAGGCACCCATTTCATTCACACCTCACATACTTGTACATGTTCGAACAAAGACACACACACACACACACACACACACACACACACACACACACACACACACACACACACACATCCCATACCTCCCAAATGACCCTGACAGACTATCCATGACTTTGCCTCTTACATTTGCCTCCTATCATCACAGACAGATATAGTCAGTCTGTAATGCCAGACATTACAGTTTTATATTTCTTAGTTCTCATTTAGAGCATTTTACTGCAAAATCTGCTGTTCTATTATATTTTAAGTCAGTTAGAGAAGTCCTACAAAAGTGTCCCTGGTGTCTAGTGTCCCTCCCCCTGTAAAACTGCCTTTGTTTGTTAGTTTAGGAGGAGTTGAGAGGTATGGAAGCATCATCTGTAAGTACACACACACAAACACACACACACACACACACACACACACACACACACACACACACACACACACACACACACACACACACACAGAGTGCTGGAACAGATGTACACTAACTCAAACCCCTTCCTCTCCACTACTGCTAGCAATCTGCTAAACTCCCTGATGCTTCCCTCTGACACAGTGAATTTGGCCTTTTCATAATGTTAAATAGCAAGACTGTGATAATTTATGCAGTTGAGTGATTTTATGTATTGCTTGGCTGAGTAATTTCTTACTGCAGATGTTTCCAGGGGAGAACACATGACTAAGTATCATATGCCACTCATCTAGAATCTCTCATAAACATTGCAGTAAGCTATGTAGACAGCCCACAGCAGTGATTCTACAGACCACATAGAATCAATGCAGTAGGGCTGTCTATGAATCAGAACTGGTACCACTAGTGGAAAAATGGCTGCCTTGGGGGCTTACCACTGGTAGTAATGCTTTCTGAATCACAGGATAATACTTGAGACTGTCTGTAAGACAATTTAACATGTGCTACAATAATAAAAATGCTATAATCTCTTCAAGACATTGTTATCCATCTTCAAGATTTCTTTCTCAGCTGAAACCATGGAGCAGTTACTGGTCTCTTCTGTTCTTTCTTTTCCACCCTGTGATGATGTGAGGTATCACCAACTATGCCAGGAGACATAGGGCAGTGGATGTGTAACATATGTCAACACAGCTAGCTGGAAGTTTGTAAAGAATTATATGTCATGTATATTGAACTGATTTGTACATATGCTTGTGTTTAAAAATGTATTTGTAAAGTTGCTTGTGTTAAAAATGTATCAACAGTGTACCCTGCTGGACAGAAAAAGAAATATACATGCATTATTGTAACTGTTTAAATGTATATGTTTTAACAGAGGATACTGGAAGAGGTTAATATCAAACTTTAAAAATAGTAAGTTATTAAATAACTGAGCCTATGCCACTATGTTACCTGACAGTTTTGAATGAAGTCAGGGAAGAAATGTCTGCAAGAAGTATGGTTTATTAACTCCTGGTAGAAGAGTGGAGGTGTTTTATGGTTTTATGACTTCCAGATGCTGCAACAGATCTTAGCAAGGCTCAGTGTTTGTGTGTGTGTGTGTGTGTGTGTGTGTGTGTGTGTGTGTGTGTGTGTGTGTGTGTGTGTGTGTGTGTGTGTGTGTGTGTGTGTGTGTGTGTGTGTGTGTGTGTGTGTGTTATTGACACATAGGTGCTAAATACTGGCAGTTTCTAGCAATGGGGGTTGCATGGGAACCAGAAGTCAGATGACCAGAGGTATGTGGTATCATTCTGTAATCTAGGACAAAAATAATGTTTTAATACTAGTTGAGACATAGTTGAGTCTTATAGCAGTCTGTTTTTGTAACTTGACAAAGAAGGATCACTCACCTGCTTCATCTTGTCTTGCTGTAGTACGTGACCAGGGAATAGTAACTCTTGAGATCAGTCAGGAAAATATATTGAGGTTAGTTAAGTATTGTTTTTCTGTAACTGTGTGAACCTGTCCACTTGTGTTATTTTTAATATTTCCTGTGATTGAAACTCTGGTGTTTATTGCAATTGGCAATTTAGTAATTTCATGTTCTTTTATTATTTATTATTAAATATATTTAAACTTTTTATTGTGGCTGGTCCTTTAGAGAATATTTTAACCTGCGAGAGTATTCATATCTGTTTGGTGACTCTGTGGCCGCTCCTAAAAGCCTTACCGCATTGGTCAAACTACCGCTTGTATTGATATTAATTTCACTCAGTATAATTGGGTATCCTTGTAAGACCCTTAGAGTAGCTGGCTTGGGAGTTTCTGGTGGCAGTAACTACCTTATAGTCTGGGCAGAAGGTGGCATAGCTAGTAAACCTGCGCCAGCCTTTCTCAGGCCTGTGTGTGTGTGTGTGTGTGTGTGTGTGTGTGTGTGTGTGTGTGTGTGTGTGTGTGTGTGTGTGTGTGTGTGTGCAAATCAAATCTCAAAGAGTGCATGTGTCAGCTACTTGGAGCAGGGACAAGAAGCACTGGTTTCACAGAGAGCGTGGTGGAGGACTTGGCTTGGACACTCAGCTGAGGACTTAACTCTGCAGTTGTGCCAGTGAGGAGCCTTAATGAGGATCATGAGAGAGACAGAGATAGAGAGAGAAAGAGAGAAATTCAGACTCTGGGCTGAGTGTGTTCTCTGTGTGCTCTTAAGGGAAATTGTGCTTGATGCAGAAAGTTGCATCTGGAGATACTGGGTGTATCCATTTTTGCTCCAAGTGAATGTCCCTCTCCAGTGTCAGTGGTGAGAATTGATTGCAGGCCTGGAGAGTGGATGCCACATAGCCTACAAGAAAAGGAAAGTTTATAAGGAGTCTTTGGGTCTCGGGCTGATGACTTCTGTGTCTGAGCCATCAGTGGGTGACTATGCTATAGCTGGACATGCTTCTTCAGACCTCTTATGCAGAATAACATATGTGTTGTACCTTTAAGAAGCATTTCTAAAACCTGAACGTGAATATAAATAGCAGGCACATGTTAGCTTCAGTGCCATTTTGTGAGTACAGTCAGAGTATGAACATCTATGCATGAGACAACTAGTTTGTATATATGTTTTTGTTTGTTTATAATAAAGCTGCTTGGACAGAACCCACAATGCTTGTCTACTTCATCCTGACTAGATGAGCAACATGGTGTCAGAACCGGGATTCCAAAGACTGCTTTTCAGAGCCATGAGGTGCAGAGTTAACAGTGAAGGCAAACTAAGTGAACCAAATGCAAAAAAAGGGTGAGGAATGAATTAAAGGTAATGAAAACTTGCACAGATGATTGATTTTATAAAAAAGATAAAATGGAGCATTTCAAGGGCACAAAATGCATTACTAAGCAAATGAATAGCATGAAAATGTTTATTAAACAAACAAGAAGCATAAAACGTTTATTAATTAAACGAAATGTTTGAAATTAAGATATGTGATAAAATGAGCATCAGAAGAGCACATAAAGTTTTCAGAATTACCTCAGAATTGCAAAATGATCATGTTTAAAGTAGAATGAGCATGTTTACTGTTAAAACAAGCACAAGAAAATATAGTAGGCATGATAAGAGATTAAATGAACAAAACAAATATAACAATGGGAAAAAGGGCACATTGATTATAAATAAAGCAAGGCAACTGCATATTTTTTGGCGAATTACTGTGTTTTTGTATAAACTACTACTTCACATTGATTGGTGCTTTGAATACTATAACTAGAGTTATATGAAGTATCTCAAAGTGTGCAAAAGTGCTTACAGTGTGTGTTTATTACTGTGCATTTATTCCAAAGAGATTGTTGTGTGCAAAGTGCCACGATTTTGTAAAGTGCAGTCAAATACAGCCATTTTGAAAGTTTCTTGTGCTGGGCATGTCTTTTCTCAGAGTGCTGCCATTAAAAAGTGTTTTTTGCACTACACAGAGTTGTTTAGCAAAGTACCTCCATTTTGGGGAAATTTCAGTGTGTTGTGTACTGTTTATTCGCAAAGTGCAATTACTTCGAAATGTTTCTTACTCTGAGCTTCTTCTGCCCAGTTTATTCACACAGTGCAGTCATTTCGAAATGTTTCTTAAACTAATAAGAGATGATTTCAAGAGTATCACATTGCCCAGGAAACGTATTTCGCAAAGATCAGTTGTACAGAGGCTTGTTGTGCTATTGGGCTTGGTTACAAGTATTGGGATAAATTTCAGGCATATGTACATGTGTGTGTGTTTGTGCATACTGGGAAAAGTCTTCACTGAGATGTATTAATATGGCAGAAGGGTTTTGAAAACCACTACCACTTGTATTTGATCAGAATATTGCAGAGAACTGGAGAATATTTGAGCAAGAGTATGATATATTCATACAACCAGCTTATTCTGATAGAGATGCATGCACCAGGGCATTTATTTTGCTAAATCTAGCAGGATCAGATGCCATAGAAAAAGAGCATTCATTTGTGTATGCACCAGCAGTGTATGAAGGTGAAGGGGCAAATCATCATATTATTGTGCAGGCTGAATCAAGGGAAGACCCCGAGTGTTTGAAGTGCAAATTTAGAGAAATGTGCAACCCCAGACCAAATTTACATCAGAGGTACAGCGAGTTTTACACAAGAGATCACAAGCAAGGAGAAACTTTTGCAGCTTATATTACTGACCTGAGAAACAAAGCTAAAACATGTAAGTTTGGTGACCTGAAAGATGAGTTAATAAAGGACAGGCTTATGTGCAGTATTAATAATGCTGCTGTGAGAAAGATTTTGCTTCATGACAGTGATATAACACTGAGGAGGTCTACATCACTTCGTCAAAATGGCAGAAGTTCGAACACTATATGTTCGAACTTCTAACCTCGAAGTGCAAAACCATTGAAGGCTTAGAACAGCGATTTTTTTTCCCAGGGAAAAAAATCGCTGTTCCAAGAAGCACACACACAACACAAGCACACCAAAAAAAACAGCAATCCACACACATGCACTTAAAATCCTACATCTAACCCTACACTGAACTGTACATACAGTACTATCTATCCACTTACCTTAACTCAAACCCTAACCCTAAGGTCCATCACTATCGCACACTCACCTGACCCATGCCCTAACCCAAACTTACCTATCCTGCCCTAACCCTAAAGTCTGTCACTATCGCACACCCACCTCACCCGCGCCCTAACCCTAACTCATCTAACCCATGCTCTAACCCTAACGTCCACACAATCGCACACTTACCTGAACCCAACCTGTAACTTTCCACCATAGTGCTGAAAATCAAGAAGCCACAGAAACGGCCCACTGAATTCTTTCCCTGGGAAAGAATTTGGTGTTCCGTGGCTTCGCGATAATCAGTTTTTGAACTTCACAGTTCAAACATATGGTGTTCAAACCGCTGAAGTTTCAATGAACTGATAGGAACCCACACTGAGTAAAGCTATTGAGATTTGTCAAATTCATAAAGTTACAGAAAGGCACACAGATATGCTTGCAAGTGATAAGAGTATGGTTTTGGCAGGCTCCAGAGCAAATGTAGACAGCCTGAAACATGTGGCAGGCATAAACAGGCCTAAGCACATGGCAGACAGCTGTAGCCCCTGCAGGTGTGGCAGGGTAAACCCGCAATCTTCCAGCAAGTTCTAAGACTAGTTCAGTTAAAGAAGCATGCTTAGTGTTGTACAAGGGTGAATCAGCAAAACCCAAGTCAAGCGTTATTGTTAACTGTCGCAATTGTGGTGCCAACCATAAGTCTAAAAGAGAAAAGTGCTTAGGATTTGGTCAGCAATGCCATAAATGTAAGAAATGGAACCATTTTCAAAAATTTTGCAAATCAAGTAAGCCTCATATTGTTATAAAAAAGAGTCAATCGAAAAAGCAAATTGATCAAGTTGAACTGCAACAGTCTGCTTTCTATGTAGATGGCATATCAGTGATTGGTGAAAGACTGATGCAGTAGATTTTTTGGCAAAGAATGAAGTATTTTATACTGTCCAGATCAATGGTAAATCTACCAAGCTCAAAGTGTATTATGTCAGCAGTTACATTTGCTAAGGTGAGAGTTGGTGGCAACTAAATGTGACCAGTTGTGCAAAACTTGTTGCTTATGGAGGTGAAGAAATTCAAACCAAAAGCTCAGTAGTGCTTTCATGTTATGTGGCCAAGAACTATTATAGCTTATTATTCTATGTATTTCAAAGACATGTGCAGTTATTAAGTCTCAGAGACAGTTTGAGAATGAATCTGCCTTTTTTTACCAAAGAAGTTCATCAAATAAGCAAATATCCCAGTTCCAGCTTCACTAACAATATTTTTTCAGAGTATGCTGATGTTTTCACTGACAAGTTGGGCAAATGTCCAGTTGTGTATTCTGTGAAGTTAGACCCAGAGATCAGTCCAGTAGCCAGACCTGCAAGTAGTTCCAATAGCTATGCCGCACAAAGTCAAAGCTCAATTGGATAAAATGGTGCAGCAAGATGTAATTTGTCCAGTTACAGAACATACCGAATGGGTATTGTTCATGGTAGCAGCTCACAATAAAGGCTCAGACAAACTCAGAATATGCATTGACCCAAGAGAGTTGAACAAGGCATTGAAAAGACCACATCATCCCATGTGTACAGTCGAAGATGTCACAGCTCTAATATCAAATGCCACTGTTTTTTCTGTCTTAGATGCAAAGAGTTCATTTTGGAAAGTGATGCTTGATCGCAAATCTTCATTACTGACTACATTCAGTACCCCATTCAAGTTATCCTTCTGCCATAATAGCAGATGATTTGTTAGTTGGAGGCAATGGTGAAGCAGAACATGACAAAAATCTTAAGAGAGTTCTAGACAGGGCGCACAAAGTGAACTTAAATATTAACTCTCTAAAGTGCAAATTCAGACTACCAGAAGTTACATATGTAGGTCATTTATTTAGTAGTGTTGGCTTGAAACCAGACCTGTCCAAGCAAGCAAGCAGCCATTCTTGAGATGCCAGCACCAGATAATGTACAAGCTCTAAAACGTTTTCTTGGTATGGTCAACTATTTAGGCAAGTTTATACCAGATTTCAGTGAGTTGACAGCACCTTTCAGAAAGCTAACATGTAAGAATGTTACATGGTCATGGTTAAAACATCACCAGAAAGCATTTGAAGACCTTAAGGAGAAAATGGCTACTCCACCTACATTAAGATACCTTGATGTCAACAAACCAATACCTCTTTCCAGTAATGCTTCAAAATTTGGTTTTGGCTTAGTTATTCTTCAAGGGGGTAGATCAGTAGCCTATGCATCTAGAACATTTATCCAAACTGAAAGGGAATATGCTCAGATTGAGAAAGAACTTTTGGCAATAGTATTTGCATGTTCCAAGTTTCATGATTATGTCTGTGGTTGAGATATTCAGACTGAAAATGATCATCAATCTCTGGTTACTATTTTAAAGAATCCTATGCATTCAGCTCCAGCAAGATTGGAAAGAATGATGCTTAAATTGCAAAAGTACAACTTCAAAATGGTCTATACAAAAGGCAAACTTCTTTATATAGCAGATACCTTATCCAGGTAGCCAGAAAATTAACGGAACAGCTTGAGGCAGAAAATTTTCACTTCAGCATCATGGAAGTGTGTAATTTTTCTACCACAAGACTTGATGAGCTAAGAGATCATACAAAAACTGATCTACTTTTGCAAAAACTCAACCACTACATCAATGTTGGATGGCCGTAAAAGCAATCTAGTTTACCATTTGAAGTACAACCCTACTTTCCTTACAGAGATGTAAGATAGCATTATTTTCAAAGGTCCTAAAATTGTTGTTCCTGCTTCCTTACAACAAGAATACATCCAGATTTTGCATCGTGGTCATCTTGTTCCGAAGTTGGCAAAAGAAGGGCAAGAGGACTAGTATTTTGGACTTCTCTAGCAAAAGACATTGATAGAGTACTTTCTTCTTGTTCAGTATGCAGTAGTACGAAACTACATTTGCAAAAAGAACCACTTCAGCTAAGTCAAGTTCTTGAACTACCTTGGTCAACAGTAGCCACTGACATATTCGAGTGGAACAATCAACATTATTTAGTATTGGTAGAATCTTATTTGAACTGGTTTTGAAATCGATTTACTACCTAACCTAATGTCAGCTACTATTATTACCAAGCTGAAACGTCATTTCTCAGTCCATGGAAGTCTAAAAAAGCTTATCTCTGACAATGGTACCCAATTTACCAGTCAGTTGTTTCAGAAATTTGCAAGAGAATAGGACTTTGTACATGTTACTAGTAATCCAGAATATCCGCAGTCAGATGGACTAGCTGAACATGCAGTACACAGTGCAAAGCAATTGTTTGTGAAGTCAAAGCGTAACAATACCTATGTCTTTTTGAATTTACTCAATCTCAGAAACATACCATGTGACAGTATACTTGGCTCACCTGATCAGAGACTTCTGTCTAGGCAAACCAGAACAACATTGCCTATCAGTTACAGTTTACTGAGACCTAAAGCTAAAAACAACAAAGCAATTATTTAGAAATGTTCTTTCCAGGCAAATCAAGCAGATTTCTTTGTCTGTTGAAAGAAGGAGAGACAGTGAGGATGCAAATGATGAAAGGTTTTGACCAAATTGGTCAAGTAACAAATATATGTGAAGAGCTAAGATCCTATCTTGTGAAATCTGAGGGTGTGGAGTACAGGAGAAATCACAGACATCTACTTCCTGTATCAGAACTGTTATTGTAGCAGTGTTCCTATGATAAAGTGTCTTTCAGCTTTTTCCGGTTAGAGGTCGCTACAGTGGAACTCCAGTTCGCTAATGATTGGCAGTGAATTTTTACGGTGTCATGTTGCCAACCCAGTGCCCAACCTTCAAGGAAGGCACACCGACTCATGCACACACCTACCTGCATGTCTTTTAAAGTGAATTTGACCACAGTGAGGACATGCAGACTCCGCACAGAATGCACTCCAGCTGAGAATTGAACCGGAGAACCTCTTGCTGTGAGGCGAAAATGCTAATGCTCCACCACTGCAGAGTACCTATGATATAGAGTCTAAATCTCAGAGTGATTCAGACAATGTTCCTGTTACAGAATGTGTCTTGATTCCTACTACCATTTCTGATAATGCTCATGACATTCCTAAGGTTGAACATTCAGCAGAAACAATACCATTTGCTAAATCCAATTACAATTTATATGTCACATGATTTGGTTGCATTTCCATGCCCAGTGTGAGATACACAGCAACTTGGACGTAGTTTTGTGTGTGTGTGTGTGTGTGTGTGTGTGTGTGTGTGTGTGTGTGTGTGTGTGTGTGTGTGTGTGTGTATATATATATATATATATATATATATATATATATATATATATAATTGCATGATGGAAAATTATTTTGTACCTATAGCATGTCAGTTAATGTCATTTCTCAAAGAAGGAAGATGTAGAATAGCATATGTGCATATGTGTTGTACCTTTAAGAAGAATTGCTAAGACTTGAACATACATATAAACAGCAGGCACATGCTAGCTTCAGTGGCATTTTGTGAGTACAGCCAGAGTGTGAACTTCTATGCATGAGATAACTAGTTTGTATATATGTTTATGTTTGTATATAGTAAAGCTGCTTGAACAGAACCCACAATGTCCGTCTACTTCATCCTGACTAGACGAGTGACACCTTATTTTCTCTGGTCCTTCTGATGTAGTACATACAACCACTAAAAACTAGGAGCTAGACACATCCTCTGTGGGCAAGTTAGAAAGATTCTTACCAGAGTTAGGTGAAGGAACAGGTAAATCTCTATCATATAGCCGAAAAAGGAAGACTAATCCTAGGATAATGTGCCTGCCTTAAATTTGCCTTTTGCCAGGGTGTCCCCAAGGAAATGAAGACAAAAAAATAAAAACATGATGTGTCCTGGGTCAGTTTCTATGAGCAGGGAAGACTTGCTGCGGTTTGTTGGGAATTAATTTATGTTTTAATTTAACAGACTCATCTTCTGGCAGAAACAGAAATAGTTCTTCTTTTTTTGACTCCAATTTCCAGCCAGAAGAGCAGGGATTGCAGGTAGAAACTTATGCTTCAGAGATTTCTTCAAAAGCTGAAGATTTTGATTCTCAGGAAAGTGTTGCTTCACATTTCCACGCAGAAGAGTTATCTTTTTTCTGAGACTTTAACTAAAATAAAAGAGGCTTTCCCAGTAAGAGTACTATGATTTGTTATAGTTGGATATCCTACAATTTGCAGCTATTCCTCCTGCTTATTCTGCTTTAGAGGATATTTTTATGGCAGCTTGCAGTTTATCTGACAGTCAACATGCTCCTAGAAAATGAGACTCACAAATATCTGTTCTCTAACTCTAAAGCAAACCATGCAGTGATTTCCTTATCAACATATTATTAATGCTAATTCCATTTCTTCTGACAGGGATGGGCAAATTTGGGAAGAAAGTGTATTCTGCCATTTTATCATTCAGAATTTTAAACTGCAAGGCTCACATGTTAAAGTTCAGGCTTATGTCTTCTCTCTTCTGTGGTAAATAATTCCTTGAATGCCTCTGTTTTATATGATGCTCGTGTATTTTATCATTTTAAAAATCATGTATGGGAAGTCTGTTCCATGCTGCGGAACAGACTTCCCATACATGTCAAGCAAAGCACCTCACTGACCCTCTTCAAGAGAAATCATGATGAGTGGATGGGAAACAGAAAAATCACCTCGGGGATAACTCCAGTGGCTGTACTCGACAGAGGTCGGGTGGCATTATGCCAGGATAATCCTATGTCTAGGCTTGTAAAGGCCCCGGGGCTATTAGCCTAGTACACTCTTATGAGCCTATGAAACCTTAAGCTGATAAGAAACAGTAAAACACATTAATAAAGGTAAGAAATAACCTCTTATTGAAAATGAAGGCATAAACTCCACAGCAATAAAATGAAACAGTATAGAAAGGCAAATAAACAGTCAACATTGCAAACTAAAACAGACACTCTAAATTGTGTTGAATCTCACTCACAGACACACACACACACACACACACACACACACACACACACACACACACACACACACACACACACACACACACACACACACACACACACACACACACACACACACACACACACACACACACACATACACTCACACACTCACACACTTGGGAGATACTTAGCCCCCCACATCCTCTGCTACTTAATTATTCCAACTCTGAGATCACATAAAACTGGCAAGAGTGTATATTTCCTATCCACAGATCTTGCAAATCAATGTCAGCCATCTGTTCTGTTGACCAAACTGTGTCATCAAAACAGGTATCAAAAAATATTAATTGATGAATATGAAGGAATCCATCATTCCTCATCCTGCCTCTGGCTAGCATAATTAGTTCCTGCAGGAGTTTAGGTGTTTTTAAAAGGCACAGAGCTTATAAGTAATTTTAAAAGGCATATATCTGGTACACATTACCACTGATATCAAGAACATACATGGTTCAGGCATGGGTCTGCCCAAGTGTTATGTACAGTCTACCATGGGGTGAAACATGGAGCAGATAGACATGCTGTAGTCTTGCTCCTTATAAGTTCAAATCCCTCTTTCTACTGGTTCCGGTCAGTGGGACATATACGGTACTACTGGAACTCCGACTAGAGTATTGTACAGTATTTGAATACCACATCTGTCAGAAAAAAGTCCAGAATTATTCTTGGGTTAATTTAAGGTATTAAGTTGCTGTTCAACATCCACACCTGTCTTAATTCCAGCTATGGTCTTATTATTGTCAAGATAGTTGCCTTCTCTGCTGAACTACACAGCTCCATAAGTCAAGTGGGGATGGGTAACCATTTTCTGTCATTCAAATATTAAGAAGAAAAAGGTTTAGGCCTGTGTTAGGAGCTGGAATAGCTATATCATGGCAGTGAAGGAGAATATTACCACAGCCTTCTCATTTACCTTCTAACTTGTTTGTGGACTTCTTTGTTTACTCAGAACTGGCGTCTACCAGATGATTAATTCTGAGTGACTTAAACACCATGGTTTTTGAGGACTCTGTAGCTCTTGTAAAAAACACTTCTTTGCCTTGTGAAGGGATTCACATTTGTTCAAGCTGTTACTTATGTGACGCACAGATGAAGACGTGCATTGAACTTGGTATTTCTGCTGAGTGTCAGAATCAGTGTCTTGGTGATGGAACAAGTCATATATTCTGATCACAGGCTTATTCTCTTAATTGAGTTACCTTTGGTGGCATCCCCATCCAATAAATGGTAGCTTGCATGAACTTGACTGTATTTACTTCCAACTTACTGGTTCCTGTCTTGTATCAGTAATTACATGAGTTAATTGCTGATAATCTATATGTAGCTGTTGTGACCTATAACATGGCCATGACTGCTTTTCTTGATCTTTTAACCCATTGTCACAAGGATGCTATATACTTTGTGAATTATGACCCATTGTATGATCTGGAGATACATGGACTGAGAAGGATGGAGTGAAGGATGGAGGAGCAGATAGCACTGTATCAGTCTTTGCAATTGCAAGATTTTTGCTGGAAAATATTTTTTTCAGTCTCTCTTGTAGAGATCTCCCAGAATAAGTTTTTATACTTCCCCCAGGATAGCTCTATGGTTGAAAACCAGCTAACAGCATACCTTCAATGTCTTAGAGCAAGAAATCTGTTGCTCTTACAGACTTAGAAAGTTGGTAGAATAACAGGTTTTGTATCAGCATGAATTTTCTGAAGGATATAAAGTCTGAAACTCAAATGTATGTCATTATTTTCTAACTTCAGTCCTTAATGATTTGCCACTAATTTGCCAGAAAATCATAATTTTTGAAAAATGGACCAAACATTTGAGGCAAAAATCTGGATAGTCTACAAAAATCTGTACAGTTGAGAGGTATGGCTAACAGTACTCTATCACATGGCATGATGCTCGAGAATCCTTGCCTGGCTTGACACCCAGATGACTTTTTTTCAGAACAGGAATGTGTATTACTTGCTCATTTTTCATCATTAGGCATGCTTTGATCAATTTAAGTGTTCACCAGTGTACACTCCCAAGGATCACTGGTAGACATTATGGATATGTCAGTATTGTCTGCGAGTGTATTAACTACACCTGTCCCTTTATAAATATTCCAGTTTTGCAATATAAACTAATTTTTAAAAAGTGACTTCAGTTAGCTAGAGTCCTTGAGAATGTAACTAAATGAACTGTACAGAACACCTCAAACACACACTCACACACACACACACACACACACACACACACACACACACACACACACACACACACACACTGGAAATAACATAGCTATACATAAACACAATTTCACTGAACTGGAATTTGGTTTGTACAAATGTTATAGGGTCAATGATTGCTTTCTGTCTGTCTGCAATATTCATAGAAAACAGTTTCTTTAAGGTAGAGCTGGGGCGTGGGTGATATTAATGCTTTTTGTCTGTCTGCAATATTTGTAGAAACCAGTTATTTTAAGGTAGAGCTGGGGCATCGGTGATATTAATGCTTTTTGTCTGTCTGCAATATTCATAGATACCAGATACTTTAAGATAGGGCAGGGGCGAGGGTGATATTAATGCTTTTTGTCTGTCTGCAATATTCGTAGAAACCAGTTACTTTAAGGTAGAGCTGGGGTGTGGGTGATATTAATGCTTTTTGTCAGTCTGCAATATTTGTAGAAACCAGTTACTTTAAGGAAGAGCTGGGGCATGGGTGATATTAATGCTTTTTGTCTGTCTACAATATTCGGAGAAACCAGTACTTTATGGTAGAGCTGAGGCATGGGTGATATTAATGCTTTTTGTCTGTCTGCAATATTTGTAGAAACCAGTTACTTTAAGGTAGAGCTGGGGCATGGGTGACATTAATACTTTTTGTCTGCCTGCAATATTTGTAGAAACCAGTTATTTAAGGTAGAGCTCGAGCGTGGATGGTATTAATGCTTTTTGTCTGTCTGCAATATTTGTAGAAACCAGTTACTTTAAGGTAGAGCTGGGGTGTGGGTGACATTAATGCTTTTTGTCTGCCTGCAATATTCATAGAAACCAGTTACTTTAAGGTAGAGCTGGGGTGTGGGTGATATTAATGCTTTTTGTCTGTCTGCAATATTTGGAGAAACCAGTACTTTATGGGAGAGCTGGGGCCGTGGGTGATATTAATGCTTTTTATCAGTCTGCAATATTTGTAGAAACCAGTTACTTTAAGGAAGAGCTGGGGCATGGGTGATATTAATGCTTTTTGTCTGTCTGCAATATTCATAGAGAGCAGTTACTTTAAGGTAGACCTGGGGCGTGGGTGACATTAATTCTTTTTGTCTGCCTGCAATATTCATAGAAACCAGTTACTTTAAGGTAGAGCTGGGACACGGTGATATTAACACTTTTTGTCTGCCTGCAATATTTGCAGAAACCAGTTAATTTAAGGTAGAGCTGGGGCGTGGGTGATATTAATGCTTTTTGTCTGCCTGCAATATTTGTAGAAACCAGTTACATTAAGGTAGAGCTGGGGCGTGGGTGATATTAATACTTTTTGTCTGACTGCAATATTCGTAGAAGCCAGTTACTTTAAAGTAGAGCTGGGACATGGCTGATATTAATGCTTTTTTTCTGCCTGCAAAATTTGTAGAAACCAGTTAATTTAAGGTAGAGCTGGGGCATGGGTGATATTAATGCTTTTTGTCAAGTTACTTTAAGGTAGAGCTGGGGCGTGGGAGATATTAATGCTTTTTGCCTGTTTTCAATATTCGTAGAAACCAGTTACTTTAAGGTAGAGCTGGAGCATGGATGATATTAATGATTTTTACCTGTCTGCAATATTCATAGAAACCAGTTACTTTAAGGTAGAGCTCGGGAATTGGTGATATTAATGCTTTATGTCTGTCTGCAATATTCAAAGAAACCAGTTACTTTAAGGTAGAGCTGGGGCGTGGGTGATATTAATGATTTTTGTCTGCCTGCAATATTTGTAGAAACCAGTTACTTTAAGGTAGAGCTGGGGTGTGGGTGATATTAATGCTTTTTGTCTGCCTGCAATATTCATAGAAACCATTTAATTTAAGGTAGAGCTGGGGCATGGGTGATATTAATGCTTTTTGTCTGCCTGCAATACTCGTAGAAACCAATTACTTTAAGGTAAAGCTGGGGCGTGGGTGATATTAATGCTGTTTCTCTGTCTGCAATATTCGTAGAAACCAGGTACTTTAATGTAGAGATAGGGCGTGGGTGATATTAATGCTTTTTGTCTGTCTGCAATTTTCGTATAAACCAGTTACTTTAAGGTAGAGCTGGGGCGTGGGTGATATTAATGCTTTTTTGTCTGTCTGCAATATTCGTAGAAACCAGTTACTTTAAGGTAGAGCTGGGGCATGGGTGATATTAATGCTTTTTGTCTGCCTGCAATATTCATAAAAAACAGGTACTTTAAGGTAGAGATGGGGCTTGGATGATATTAATACTTTTTGTCTGCCTGCAATATTCTTAGAAACCAGTTACTTTAAAGTAGAGATATGGCGTGGGTGATATAAATGCTTTTTGTCTGTCTGCAATATTCATAGAAGCCAGTTACTTTAAGGTAGAGCTGGGGCGTGGGTGATATTAATGCTTTTTGTCTGCTTGCAATATTCGTAGAAAACAGTTACTTTAAGGAAAAGCTGTGGCGTGGGGGATATTAATGCTTTTTGTCTCTCTGCAGTATTCATAGAAACCAGTTACTTTAAGGTAGAGCTGGGGCATGGGTGATATTAATGCATTTTGTCTGTCTTTAATATTCATAGAAACAGTAACTTTAAAGTAGAGCTGTGGCGTGGGGGATATTAATGCTTTTTGTCTCTCTGCAGTATTCATAGAAACCAGTTACTTTAAGGTAGAGCTGGGGCGTGGGTGAAATTAATGCTTTTTGTCTGTCTGCAATATTCGTAGAAACCAATTAATTTAAGGTAGAGCTGGGGCGTGGGTGATATTAATGCTTTTTGTCTGTCTGCAATATTCATAGAAACCAGTTACTTTAAGGTAGAGCTCGGTAATTGGTGATGTTAATGCTTTTCGTCTGTCTGCAATATTCAAAGAAACCAGTTACTTTAAGGTAGAGCTGGGGCTTGGGTGATATTAATGATTTTTGTCTGCCTGCAATATTCGTAGAAACCGGTTACTTTAAGGTAAAGCTGGGGCGTGGGTGATATTAATACTTTTAGTCCTTTTGCAATATTCGTAGAAACCAGGTACTTTAAGGTAGAGATGGGGCGTGGGTGATATTAATGCTTTTTGTCTGCCTGCAATATTCGTAGAAACCAGTTACTTTAAGGTAGAACTGGGGCATGGGTGATATTAATGCTTTTTATCTGCCTGCAATATTCATAGAAACCAGTTACTTTAAGGTAGAGATGTGGCGTGGGTGATATAAATGCTTTTTGTCTGTCTGCAATATTCATAGAAGACAGTTACTTTAAGGTAGAGCTGGGGCAAGGGGGATATTAATGCTTTTTATCTGTCTGCAGTATTCGTAGAAACCAGTTACTTTAAGGTAGAGATGGGGCGTGAGTGATATTAATGCTTTTTGTCTGTTTGCAATATTTGCTGAAACCAGTTACTTTAAGGAAAAGCTGTGGCATGGGTAATATTAATGCTTTTTGTCTGTCAGCAATATTCGTAGAAACCAGTTACTTTAAGGTAGAGCTGGGGCGTGGGTGATATTAATGCTTTTTGTCTGCTTGCAATATTCGTAGAAAACAGTTACTTTAAGGAAAAGCTGTGGCGTGGGGGATATTAATGCTTTTTGTCTCTCTGCAGTATTCATAGAAACCAGTTACTTTAAGGTAGAGCTGGGGCGTGGGTGATATTAATGCATTTTGTCTGTCTTTAATATTCATAGAAACAGTAACTTTAAAGTAGAGCTGGGGTGTGGGTGATATTAATGCTTTTTGTCTGTCTGCAATATTCGTAGAAACCAGTTACTTTAAGGTAGAGCTGGGGCGTGGGTGATATTAATGATTTTTGTCTGCCTGCAATATTCTTAGAAACCAGTTACTTTAAGGTAGAGCTGGGGCAAGTGTGATATTAATGATTTCTGTATGCCTGCAATATTCATAGAAACCAGTTTATTTAAGGTAGAGCTGGGGCGTGGGTGATATTAATGCTTTTTGTCTGCCTGCAATACTCATAGAAACCAGATGCTTTAAGGTAGACCTGCAGCATGGGTGATATTAATGCTTTTAGTCTGCCTGCAATATTCTTAGAAACCAGTTACTTTAAGGTAGAGCTGGGGCATGGGTGATATTAATGCTTTTTATCTGCCTGCAATATTTATAGAAACCAGTTACTTTAAGGTAGAGATGTGGCGTGGGTGATATAAATGCTTTTTGTCTGTTTGCAATATTCATAGAAGCCAGTTACTTTAAGGTAGTGCTGAGGCGTGGATGATATTAATGCTTTTTGTCTGCCTGCAATATTTGTAGAAACCAGTTACTTTAAGGTAGAGCTGGGGCGTGGGTGATATTAATGCTTTTTGCCTGTCTGCAATATTCGTAGAAACCAGTTATTTTAAGGTAGAGCTGGAGCATGGATGATATTAATGATTTTTGCCTGTCTGCAATATTCATAGAAACCAGTTACTGTAAGTTAGAGCTCGGGAATTGGTGATATTAATGCTTTTTGTCTGTCTGCAATATTCAAAGAAACCAGTTACTTTAAGGTAGAGCTGGGGCTTGGGTGATATTAATGATTTTTGTCTGCCTGCAATATTCGTAGTAACCAGTTACTTTAAGGTAGAGCTGGGGTGTGGGTAATATTAATGCTTTTTGTCTGCCTGCAATATTCATAGAAACCATTTAATTTAAGGTAGAGCTGGGGCATGGGTGATATTAATGCTTTTTGTCTGCTTGCAATATTTGTAGAAAACAGTTACTTTAAGGAAAAGCTGTGGCGTGGGGGATATTAATGCTTTTTGTCTCTCTGCAGTATTCATAGAAACCAGTTACTTTAAGGTAGAGCTGGGGCATGGGTGATATTAATGCATTTTGTCTGTCTGTAATATTCATAGAAACAGTTACTTTAAAGTAGAGCTGGGGTGTGGGTGATATTAATGCTTTTTGTCTGTCTGCAATATTAGAAGAAACCAGTTACTTTAAGATAGAGCTGTGGCTTGGGTGATATTAATGCTTTTTGTCTGCCTGCAATATTCTTAGAAACCAGTTACTTTAAGGTAGAGCTGGGGCAAGTGTGATATTAATGCTTTTTGTATGCCTGCAATATTCGTAGAAACCAGTTAATTTAAGGTAGATCTGGGGCGTGGGTGATATTAATGCTTTTTGTCTGCCTGCAATACTCATAGAAACCAAATGCTTTAAGGTAGACCTGCAGCATGGGTGATATTAATGCTTTTAGTCTGCCTGCAATATTCTTAGAAACCAGTTACTTTAAGGTAGAGCTGGGGCATGGGTGATATTAATACTTTTTGCCTGTATGCAATATTTATAGAAACCAGTTACTTTAAGGTAGAGATGTGGTGTGGGTGATATAAATGCTTTTTGTCTGTCTGCAATATTCATAGAAGCCAGTTACTTTAAGGTAGAGCTGGGGCAAGGGTGATATTAATGCTTCTGGTCTGTCTGCAGTATTCGTAAAAACCATTTACTTTAAGGTAGAGATGGGGCGTGAGTGATATTAATGCTTTTTGTCTGTTTGCAATATTCATAGAAACCAGTTACTTTAAGGAAAAGCTGTGGCGTGGGTGATATTAATGCTTTTTGTCTCTCTGCAGTATTCATAGAAACCAGTTACTTTAAGGTAGAGCTGGGGCGTGGGTGATATTAATGCATTTTGTCTGTCTGTAATATTCATAGAAACCAGTTACTTTAAAGTAGAGCTGGGGCGTGGGTGATATTAATGCTTTTTGTCTATCTGCAATATTAGTAGAAACCAGTTACTTTAAGATAGAGCTCTGGCGTGGGAGATATTAATGCTTTTTGTCTGCCTGCAATATTCTTAGAAACCAGTTACTTTAAGGTAGAGGTGGGGCATGTGTGATATTAATGCTTCTTGTCTGCCTGCAATACTCATAGAAACCAGATGCTTTAAGGTAGACCTGCAGCATGGGTGATATTAATGCTTTTAGTCTGTCTGCAATATTCGTAGAAACCAGTTCCTTTAAGGTAGAGATGGGGTGTAGGTGATATTAAGGCTTTTTGTCTGCCTGCAATATTCATAGAAACCAGTTACTTTAAGGTAGAGCTGGGGCGTTGGTGATATTAATGCTTTTTGTCTTTCTGCAATATTCATAGAAACCAGTCACTTTAAGGTAGAGCTGGGGCTTGGGTGATATTAATACTTTTTGTCTTTCTGCAATATTCGTAGAAACCAGTCACTTTAAGGTAGAGCTGGGGCTTGGGTGATATTAATGCTTTTTGTCTGTCTGCAATATTCGTAGAAACCAGTTACTTTAAGGTAGAGCTGGGGTGTAGGTGATATTAATGCATTTAATCTGCCTGCAGTATTCGTAGAAACCGGGTACTTTAAGGTAGAGCTGGGGCTTGGGTGATATTAATGCATTTTGTCTGTCTGCAATATTTGTAGAAACCAGTTACTTTAAGGTAGACCTTTGGCGTGGGTGATATTCATGCTTTTTGTCTGTCTGCAATATTCCTAGAAACCAGTTACTTTAAGGTAGAGCTGGGGTATGGGTGATAATAATGCTTTTTGTCTGTTTGCTATATTTGTCAAAACCAGTTACTTTAAAGTAGAGCTGGGACATGAATGATATTAATGCTATTTGTCTGTCTGCAATATTCATAGAAACCAGTTACTTTAAGATACAGCAGGGGCATGGTTGATATTAGTGCTTTTAATCTTCCTGCAATATTCGTAGAAACCGGGTACTTTAAGGTAGAGCTGGGGCGTGGGTGATATTAATGATTTTTGTCTGTCTGCAATATTCGTAGAAACTAGTTTTTTTAAGATAGAGCTTTGGCGTGGCTGATATTCATGCTTTTTGTCTGTCTGCAATATTCATAGAAACCAGAGCTGGTGCGTGGGTCATGTTAATGCTGTTTGTCTCTCTGCAATATTTGTAGAAACCAGTTACTTTAAGGTAGAGCTGGGGCATGGGTGATATTAATGCTTTTTGTCTTTCTGCAATATTCGTAGAAACCAGTTACTTTAAGGTAGAGCTGGTGCTTGGGTGATATTAATGATTTTTGTCTTTCTGCAATATTCGTAGAAACCAGTTACTTTAAGGTAGAGCTGGGGCTTGGGTGATATTAATGTTTTTTGTCTGTCTGCAATATTCGTAGAAACCAATTACTTTAAGGTAGAGCTTGGGCATGGGTGATATTAATGCTTTTTGTCTGTCTGCAATATTCATAGAAACCAGTTACCTTAAGGTAGAGCTGGTGTGTGGGTCTTATTAATGCTGTTTGTCTCTCTGCAATATTATTAGAAACCAGTTACTTTAAGGTAGAGCTGGGGCGGGGGTGATATTCATGCTTTTTGTCTGTCTGCAATATTCTTAGAAACCAATTACTTTAAGGTAGAGCTGGTGCTTGGGTGATATTAATGTTTTGTGTCTGTCTGCAATATTCATAGAAACCAGTTACTTTAAGGTAGAGCTGGGGCTTGGGTGATAATGCTTTTTGTCTTTCTGCAATATTCATAGAAACCAGTTACTTTAAGGTAGAGCTGGGGCATGTGTGTTATTAATGTTTTTTGTCTCTCTGCAATATTCGTAGAAACCTGTTACTTTACGGTAGAGCTGGAGTGTGGCTTGATATTAATTTTATGCTTTAAGGTTACCATTAAGTTTGAGGCTGAGATTTTAAGCAGTACAGGGTACCCTGTACGTACATGTGTTGTGGTTTGTAGGATTATGTTTCTAGTTCTACAGTTTTATTCACTATTTCAGTCTGTCTTTCAATTAATTTATTTTTAATGTGATTGCTTTTCCTTGATGTATTTTTGATGGATTATAAAAAAGTGAATGAATAATAGTGTATAATGTTTTACATGTGATTGCTTTTTCATCAGTCTGATCACTTCACTTACTTATTTCTGAAAACAGTCTGACTCCATAGCAGATAAAATTAAAGTAAATTTCAACTTGTCAATAATTCCTAAAAAAAGCCTTTCCTAAAACTTGCGGATTGTTAAATTGTTTGTGTTAGTTGATTATTTTTCTATTTTTCTTTTGTCAGTTTTTGTCATATTTTTATCCAAATTCTTTGACTACACTTTCATACTCATTATCCATGGCAGAAAATTGCTTTAAAATTTCTGCATCCTCTTTAAAGAAAGACTTCGACAACTGTCTCATGAACTTTTCCTTTGTAATTTCTTCTCATTGATACTGGTTCCTGTATTGGTGTTCATGTTAAATACTTCCAGGTACATAATATTATAATTGAAAGTCATGCACAGCTGTGTGAGAGGCCATGCAACCGTATCATATGCTCATCATATTCTTTTCTTCTACTGCTTTGTTTGCATTTGCTATATTTAAAGTCCCTTAAGCCACGCTTAAAAGGATGCATCTTGCTAGGCCAAAACTCCTTAATTTCTTGTTTCTGCAAGTTTTCAACTTTAGCCATTTCTCCAGAGTAAACATGTTCATGGTCTGTGTAAAGGGAATATTATGTGAATTTTGTGTTCTCTGTACATTTCCCAGTGATTCCAAACATCCTGCTCAATTCGCTACAGGCACTATTGCAATTTCACATAATTAACTCCAGAGTCTACATTTTTATTGTTCACACAGCAGGGAACCCTATGTTCACTAGCAGCAAATAAACATTTTTAATACTGCTAGGTTATTCTGTTTTTTTTTCTTTCTTTTTTGCTGTTAAACCAGTACATCTAGACAATTTAACAGTCTGTGGAAAACAGCTAAGGCTCCACCACTGTTTGACTATCTTTATGGAACAAGAATTCCATTCACATTTCTAACAGATATATTATTTTGAAATGTTTGATATATGTGATGTAACACGATAAATGTCAAGTGATTACACTGAGCTTTCTCCCTCATATATCACATTACCTAGAACATTTTGAAAACACAGATCCCTCCTCAGTTTTTATCGGCTCCTGTTGGCAGCATTTATATACTCCTGTTGTGGTATTATTTTCACTTCTTGGGCAGAATGCATAAAAGGAATTTGCAAGCACACCATATAGTCCTGGTATTTACAAAGCGTGGAGGCCCTTGGTGTTCATGAAATGAACAGGGTAAGTGATGTACAAAGCAGCTTTCTTAAGGAAGCTAATCATGTACAGGGCATTCTGTGGTACCCCAAAGCCTTAAAATAATTGATTTGCTCGGCAGTCATTTCTCCTCCTGTGGAATAGTAATGGCATTCTGATTATAGGTTTTCTAGTCAGCTTGAAGCGTATTGGCTGATGTATGCAGTTACCATGGGAGAACTAAGTCTGGTAGAAGGTATGTATGTCTCAAGTTCTCATTACCCAAAGAAGAGGAAGAGCCTTACATTACCATATGTTTAAAAAAACAAAAACTGATTGGGGTATATCATTATACCATAGTAGCAGACAAACTGTCATGGTAATTCTCATATGTACATCTGCCTCTAATTACAGTGAATGTACACCAAGGAATGTATGCCATAAAATAAGAAGCTGCAAAATAGGTTTATCATTTCTCTACATGGGAATTAATAATGTCAGAATGGGGTACATCCTTGCAATCTCTGAATATTAATTGTCTTCTAGCATTATTAGCATATTATAAAGAATGCAGTAGTCAATGATCTGTCAGAACTGGTATCACTGTGTAGAAACATTGCTTCTTTTGTAGACCCCCCCCCCCTCTTTATTTCTTATTCCTTATATTGCCTTTTTGGGGAATATGAATTCTTAGTATCCTTCATCATTGTATTGATATTACTGAGAATCTCAGTTGCATAGGGATAAATGATTTTTCCCTGTTGCTTTGCTATATCTCCCCCACTGTCTAGTTCAAATGCTTGCTAGTTAACATTTAAAAAATATCACACAGTACACTGGTTCCTCTCATTGACAAATATGGACAATCATGTTCACACAGTCAGTGAGTATGCCAATCTCCCGTGAAGTTACTATGCTGAGCTCTGTCCTAACAGTTTATATGGTGTTTAAATCTTAACAGATTCTGCATCATCATATTCATTCATAACTGGAAAATAGATGGAATTTCTTGTTAGAATTCTTCAGTGTTATATTGGTGGTAAAGTGTAAATAAGCCATTCCATTCAAGTGGAAAAGAGTCTACACAATAATTAGTTTGCAGGTGAGAAGTACCACTTTTATCAGAAGTGTATCACCTGTACTTACCTAAACCTCCTGTCCTGCAGTGCCCTTGACAAGAGCTAACACATTTATCTTCCTCCTCCAACAACATTTTTGTTCTCTTATGCAGTCACCACAATGATATCGCTACTTCTATCTCCCTAAGTTTTTACAACCTTAACTGCTTTCTTAACACATAGCAAGTAGCATGATCTCTTCCACTGCAAATTACTACTCTGGACAACTCTCATTTTACTTGTGTTCCCTTTTCTCTTTAGAGTCCAGTGATTTCATTTCTACTCTTGTTTCTACCCGCCGACTACATCTGTAATATTTATTGTTCTAACCTCTGTCTCCCAGTCTAAGCACACTGTCAGATCTCTTCTGTGATTCTTCCTGTGACTTTCATTCCCCAGCAATTCCTTAAATGTAAACAAAACCATTTCAGAATATGCTTAATAACTATGCATTCTCCGAAGTCTGTCTTACAAACATATTTCCATTTATTCTCTTCCCACTTTCAAGAGATATTGAGAACTATAAAATACTATTCCAAATATCTTCAGCCAAACCTTCATCCCCAGCACCCACCCCCTTCTAAATGCAGTGATATTTAACATCCTTAACTGTTCATAGGTTCATAGATTAGTACTAGGCTAACTGCCCTTGTGGGCCATTTTAAGCCGAGTCAATTATCCCTTGTGAGAGTCAAACCCTGCACCTTGTGTTTGTAAGGCAAACACACCTTAACCATTAGGCCACCCTCCCAACCCATGGTGGAATTATCAAGATAACAGACTACATTGATTTACAGATCTTTTTGAAATCTAATTAAAATGTAACCTCTAACCCCTAGACTTCCACTTCCCTAAATTTAAAGTCATCCACTAAGGAAAGGCCAAATAAATACAATGGAGGTGACTGTTTCCTGGTTTCTGTTATTTAAATACCATCTGGAATTTCATATATAACTGATACATCTTCTGACACAGATAGAATTTGGCTCTAACTGGATTATGATTGACAGCTCTACCCACAATACCTGTACTTATATACTGCCCCTCCCCCCAACTCACACACACACACGCACACACACACACACACACACACACACACACACACATAGGTGCTTTTGGTACCATGCTTTACTCACTTTCATTGCACAAAATAACCAACGTCTTCTATCTAGTGGATGCAAACATCAAGTTTCTTGGCTCTTCTAAACCAGATATTTTTGGCACTCCAACAAACCCACAGTAATCTATGTATTCCTCTATGCAGTTATGATAAATAAACAACAAAAACTTCAGCTAACTTGCCCTATTACTTCCTTTAGGACTAATAAAAAAAACAAGATGCCAACAATTCTTATACCTGTCACAAACAGATTCTCCAACCACATTTGCACTTTTTGAACTGTACTTTCAGCAAAGAGTTTGGCATCGGTTTTACCTCTGACAAGACTCCGATAGTGGCTGTTTCTTCCTAACTAATGTTCTAGTCGCCACATAAACTAAATCCATTGTGTACTATGTGCTCCTGTGCTGTGTGCAATTCGAGTGGGAGTGTTTTCCGTACCCTTGATAAGGCCTGTTGCTAAGGACTGTAGATCAATATCATGAATTGTGGTACACTACATATACAGAGTGGTATGCCTGTTTATCTTCAGTCTATGTTTATGAATACCGGAGCTCATCCTTCACAAAGTTCATTTTCTGTTTAATTTCTGTTACTCAGAGCAAATTTCCTCCAAACACAACTGATAATATTCACCTTCTTCCATAAAATAATGGAAAAAACAAGCCAAACAACCTGGATCCAGGCTAAAGAAAACAGAAAGCACACAAGTGAAACCGATGGTTTGGTTATTTTCAGTGTAGTACTACACAGCTTAGTGCTCACGACATTTCTCCTCTTTTTCTTTCTTCATAAGTTATCACCCTCTTACATACATTTATCCAGTTCTAGTGTGTAGAGTGATGATTTAGTTATCTTCAAGTCTTCTGAAACAATTATCTCCTTAATGTCATAAAAGGCCTCAATTTCTCACATACTCAGCAAGTCCCAAGGAAATTTTCCTCAACTGGAATAAAACCAAAGTTATATTTAGTACCAGTACCCATGTAAACTACTCCATCATCATCGTATCCCATTTCAATTATTTATTTATTTAACATTTGTTTACCAGGAAAGTCTGACTGGGACAGAGACCATTTTCAGTGGAGACCCGGGGAGAAAGGCTCCAGAAGCATGTCTTTAGAATGTGGGAGGAAACCGCAGCACCTAGAGAATACCCATGCGAATGCAGGGTGGACATGCAGGCTCTGTACAGAAGGCACCCCAGCTGAGAATTAAACTGGAGAACCTTGTGCTTTGAAGTGACAGTGCTAACCTCTGCACCACTGGGCTGCCCAGTTATTATAAAATCCTTCCAGAAGCTGTTTCTCTACAAATATCTGAGTATCTAACTGGATCCCTCTCCTTCTGTGACAACCTATATTACCTGCCTCAAGGTCAAAATCAAGCACTGTTTGTCCTGCAACTGCAAAATATCCCATTTTTAATACCATAAGCATGTAAAACAATAAAAAAACATGAAATGGAACAAAATATAATCCACAGGGTAAATGCTTCATTGTAGAAAAAGTATATAAAAATAAACACTGTGCAAATGCTCACAACGAAGCAACCAAGCAAATTCTCAGAGTCTTCAAGTTCTTTGTTCATAAAATTTATTGTAGAACGACAATGAAACGGTAAGCGCTTTCACTAATGAGCTTCCTCAGACCATATAATACTGAATAAAACCAACACTCCATTTATAAAAATTAAAAAATCAATATCCAGTCACATAAGCACACCAATTAAGTCATACATTTAGGGTTTTAGAGGTTATTACTCCAAATATTAGGGAAGGTGATATTAGGAACCATACTGCGGTGGTGGTGCTGCGGTAGCGTTGTCGCCTCACAGTAAGACGTTGTCCTGTTCGATTCTCAGCTAGAGCGTCTTCTGTGTGGAGACATGTGTGAATTAGCGTACCGTTGTTGAAGGTTGTGCGTCAGGGCCGGCAACTCGGCACGTGAAAATCTACTGCCAATCATTAGCGGACTGAAGTTCCACTGTGGCGACCCCTAACCGGGAAAAGCCGAAAGACACAACAACAACAACTGAGTACAGGGAAACCAATCAGATCATTATTCTTAGAGCAGATAGGGGAAGGGGGCTGAATGAAAGGCATCCATTAAGCCCCTACTTAAGAAATGAAGGATTCAGAAATGAGAATGTGCATACTTTGTACTCACATTATTTTATATATTCTGTGTTCATTAATTATTGTATTTGGAAGCATATGACATAGATATGAAGATGGTTATATTTATATACATATTATTTTATGTTTTGTGTTATTTATTTTATTTGACAGTGCACTGTGAAGTTTTGTTTCTTAGTAATGATACAGCTGTGACATTGTCTTTTTAAGAAAATGTATGACTTAATTTGCACAGTGTTTATTAATAAAAAAAACATCCTCCACACTGAGATGAAATATGGGCTCCCTTGCTTGTTCACCCTTCAATCCAAAATCTCACAGATCTAAAAATCATTAGCAATTGCATTTGTCCATTTATGCTGCTGTAGCCCAGATGTGAACATCACTTCATAACTCTCTTATGAGACAACTAGCTTCAAACTACGGGAATGCTAGACTTCATTCTCCTTACTGTTATTTCGAATATTGACACACAAAACACGTGCCCTCATCTATCTTTTAAACTACATGCTAGAAGCACAGCATTTAATACTTAAGTTCTGACAAGGATTACTCCCTTCTCTACAAGCCACCAGATTCTATGGCAGTTAGTGACTCAGCTTTGTCTATTCTTACCCCTACACTATAGGATAATCTATCCTCCTGAAATCAAGTACAATGAAAGCACAAATGAGTTCTACAATAAATGAAACTCTAATAAAACAAACCTCCATACTCCCATTTCTGTGTGACTAACCTGAATGTATCTCCCTCTTCACTTTGGACTAATTCCACTTGCAATGTTTTCTTCCACATTACACTAAACTTTACCTACCTTTAAATAAAGGGGTCCCTTAATATACTATCTTTTCTTCAGAATCACTTATATCACCCAGTATGATTTTAATGTATTACACTTCTAGCTGTTGCATTATGAACATTTTTTTGCATATGAACATTTTTGTTCACTAGAAGTGTTAAAGTTCTTCAAAGGTGTAACACGTGCAAGCAAGTAATCATTTCAAAACCTTTGCAAATATTGTAACCTTTGGTCATGTACTACTAACTTGCAGTATGCATGCCTTTAAGGAAGAGACAGAAGAACCCATCCTATAAGAAGTAAAAGTTTGGGAAGAAATGGCTCCTGTGGGTACTCACAGCAGTGTACAGAGAAATGGGTATCATAGGAGACTGGAGAATAAGCATTCGACTTCCAGCAGACATGAGCAAAGGAGATATTCACATCTTTGAGCATTATGAAGGCATCAGACTTCTTTCACATTGCACGAAGTTCCTAGAGATGGCTGTTGATAAATGAATATGCAGAACTGTAAAAAATAAGATGGGAGATGAACAGTTTGGATTCAGATCAGGAGGCAGCACAACCAGTTTGATGTTTGCAGTGACCCACATAGTTCAGAAGAAGATGGAAATGAGGAAAGAGTCCAAATAGGGATTCCTAGACTTGGAGAAAGCATGTAACATGGTCCCAAGAAATCTGATTTGGGCAGTCCTGTGATCATCTGAAGTCTCAGAAACATGGGTAGAATTAGCTGTAGACCATGTACAAGGACCAAATAACAGAAGTACAAACAATGTTTGAACTTACACAGGGGTTCTAAGTGAGAGCGGGTGTGCATCAGCACTCTACTCTGAGCCCAGTGCTGTTTGTACTGGTGATGGACTACAATAACAAATTGCCACAGGGAGAATGTGACAAAGCTGCTATATGCAGAAAAAGTGGCATTACTAAAACCAGGCTCTGAACTGGAATTTCAGCAAATATAGATGAATAGAATACAAAATTCAGGTTACATGAACAAAACTGGTGTCATGGCAACAACTGGGGGAATGAGAAAAGCTGAAAATTAAGGTAAAAGGGAAAACAGTAGATCAGGTAACAACCTTAAATGTCTGGGAGGGGTGGCTGAGGAGAAGATATGTCTGAAAAGCTAGAACCAGAGGGCCTGCAGCTAGTTGGCACAGAGCGTCAGAGGTAGTGTGTCATAGAAGAAATACTGAAAAGTAACATGTAGAAAACACTGGTGTAACCAGAACTTCTGTATTGTACAGAAACTTCGGCAGTGAAGGGAGAGCAGTTGAGGAAGCTAGAGGTGATGGAGATGAAGTGCTTGAGATGCGTGGTAAGATGCACAGTGTGAGACAGACAAAGAAATCATGACATCATAGCATAAGCCAGAGTAGCTTCAGTTGCAAAGAACATCAGAGAGAACAGATTATGGTGGCTTGGACATATGTGTAGGAAAGAAGATGACGTGGAGATGAAGGTTTATAAGAGACAGACAGAAAGCAAGAGGAAATGAGAGAGAGATAGACTACATGAGAGAAGACTTGTGATGAGGTGGTGTGACTGCTGAAGAAGGTAGGACAGTGGCACTGAATCAAGAGAGGTGGCAACAGTTGGTGTGACACTACAAATATGCTGAACCCCATGCTGAAAATGGGAAAAAGGGGGTTTATGATAATGATGACAATGATGATGAAGATGTATGCCCTCTGTGTATTCTTCTGTAACTGCACCATCTGTATACACCATGTACTGTAAGTCTTCCTTTAACCGTACCTTCTGCATATACTATGTACTGTAACTCTTCCTGTAACCACGCCATCTGTATATACTATGTACTGTAAGTCTTCCTGTAACCACACCATCTGTATATACTATGTACTGTAACTCTTCCTGTAACTACGCCATCTGTATATACTATGTACTGTAACTCTAACTGTAACCACACCATCTGTATATACTGTGTACTGTAAGTCTTCCTGTAACCACACCATCTGTATATACTATGTACTGTAAGTCTTCCTGTAACCACACCATCTGTATATACTGTGTACTGTAAGTCTTCCTGTAACCACTCCATCTGTATATACTATGTAGTATAAGTCTTCCTGTAACCACACCATCTGTATATACTATGTACTGTAAGTCTTCCTCTTCCTGTAACCAGACTATATACTGTAAGTCTTCATGTAACCTCACCATCTGTATACACAGGTCTACTTCACCCTGTCAAAGGCCGACAATATCGAAGCTAATATTGTCGGCACCAAAATGTCGTAAGTGAAAGTCATTGTGCGTGTAAACAGAAATCTCCATAAGGGGAGATTTCTGTTTACTGCAATGTATTGCGATCTTGGAGTTGGTATATTTAAGTAGCGGGGAGTGTGGGGGGTGCAGGGGGGCTTGCCCCCTGCATAGAGCAATTTGTGTTGTGTTTGGGTGTTATTTTTTTTTTGTGTGTGTTCGATGTTCGGGGGTTACGACATTTTCATGTCGTTTATTATGCTGTCGACAGTTTGAGTTTTTGACAACGTAATATAAACACGTATACACCATATACTGTAAGTCTTCCTGTAACCACACCATCTGTATATACTGTGTACTGTAAGTCTTCCTGTAACCACACCATCTGTATATACTGTGTACTGTAAGTCTTCCTGTAACCACAACATCTGTATATACTGTGTACTGTAAGTCTTCCTGTAACCACACCATCTGTATATACTGTGTACTGTAAGTCTTCTTGTAACCGCACCATCTGTATATACTATGTACTGAAAGTCTTCCGGTAACCACACCATCTGTATATACTATGTACTGTAAGTCTTCCTGCATTGGAAAACTGTTCTACTTCTTCTTTTTTGTTAGCATTTTTGCTCTTTGAGCTAGGCTACTGATGAATGCTTTTTTTGGAACAGTCTATTATACTTGTCAGAAATCAAGAAATAAATAAAAAGAAATGTTACATACCAGACATACTCATTCCGTACTTTGTAATTCTCAACACTACAAATATAAAATGAACCAAAGCTACAAAATTACTTATTTTTAAGAATCCAAGTTACTCAGAACAAATACTGAATAATTCAGAATAAAACCATTTAAGGATTACCTGTAGATGCAAATAAATAGGAAGTGCATGAGGAAGCAAAGTTTTATTTATTACAAACTATTATTATCTTTAAGAATACATGCAGGGAATATGAAATTGAATGTTTTGTCCTCAAATGAAATACTGAGATAATGCATAGGAAAAAAATCATGGAAAAAGAGTGAACTAAAACATTGATATATGTAGTTTTTGTGTTTATATAATTTATATGTCAACATAATGAACGTTTTTGCAGTAAAGTGTTACATTTCTATGCTGTAAATTAAATAGGTTTAACAACTCAATCGACTCTTAGAAGTTTAAAGAGATGTGTCATTTGCTTTGTTTTTATATATATATATATATATATATATATATATATATATATATATATATATATATATATATATATTTCTAATATTTTAATAAAAGTTTTTCAAATAAAAAAGCTAAGATACATTTATAAACATGGTCATCAACCTCCTTTTTCCCAAATGCAATCTGAGGGTCATGTTGCTCAACGCTAGACGTCTAGATCTCAAAATGCAGTCGCTCAAAGCATTCCTTAAAATGAGAACATCGACATTTGTGCTGTAACAGAGACCTGGTTCATGGCAGCAGAAAGCACCCCTGCACTACCAGGCTATAACTCATTCCACACCTTTTGATCCCAGAACGTGGACTGAAGCTCCAAAGGCAGTGGTGTTTCCATAATCATAAAGGATGCACACACCTCCAGACTAGTAGCCCAACATAATGCATCAGAGATACTTCAGGTGCAGCAGGTCATAGCCTGCTATAGGTCCCCAACCATATCCCAAGACTCACACTCCATGTTCCTATGCACCTTGGAGAATATTAGGTTCCAACCTCACACTCTCATACTGAGTGACTTCAACTAGCCCTCCATTAACTGGGAAAACTACTCATGTACCAATACACTAGCCCAACGTTTCCTGGAATTCATTAATTCCAATGCCCTGGACCAGCTCGTTCTTACCCCTACTAGAGGTAGCAACATCCTTGACCTGGCCATTACTAACACGGGCAACCATTGCTCTACACCAATAGTCAACTACTCCCTGGTTAGATCTGACCACAAACTAATCACCTTAGAAATCCACATCCCTCCCATCTCCCTCGCCAAGGTAACTACCATGAAAAATTTCTCCAAAGCTAACTTTGGGTTCCTAAAAACAGAGGTGGCTAACATCACGGCACCCATGCAAATGGAGAATAGTTTCATGACCACCAAATCATACATCAATGCACTATACAAACACATACACAAATGCATGGATCTTGCCATACCCAATAGAACCAAGATGCTCTCCTCCAAATAAAGGAAGCCAATTTGTTGGTCCCCTGCCATAAACAAACTTTACAACAGAAGGAGGAAACTGATATGGAATAAGGTGATGTCCCAAGACTGGCAAAACTTCCTTATCAGCCTCAACAAAATGTTGAGATCTCTCATCAAATCCTCTAAAGCTAGCTATGAAAACAGAATTGCAGCAGATAGTAAAGACAACCACAAGGCCTTCTATAGTTATGTAAAGAATCTCTACGGGAATACCCAGATTTGCTCTGAGTTTTTGCACAATGGTACCTCCTATACTAAGCCAACGGATATTGCCAATATACTGACCGACAGATTCAGTGCCAACTTTACCCCCCCAAAGGACCAATCACAATATCAGTAGATTGCCAGGCACCCAGTATTACTGCTGCATAGGTTAAAATAGCACTGTCCAAGGCCAAAAATACAGCTTCTATGGGACCTGACAATATCCCTGCCTGTGTTCTACATGAACTACAGAGTGAACAGGCACCTCACCTGTGTGCCCTGTTCAATCACAGCCTCACCTCAGGTTTTATCCCTACTGAGTGGTACAGTGCTACAGTCATCCCTCTCCAGAAAGGAGGAGCAACTACAAACCCTGGGAACTATCGCCCCATTAGCCTGATAAGTCTGATATGCAAAACTATGGAATGCATCATCATGGACCTAATAAACAAGGATATAGGGAATCTCCAAACTCTGGATCCCACAGTTTGGTTTTGTGAAGGGTAGATCATGCCTGCTCAACTTTTTCAACTTCTTTAAGTCAGTCACCAGAGCTGTGGATGAAGACAATGTGGTTCATACAGCCTACCTTGATCTGGCCGAGGCCTTTGATACCATTCCCCACTCAGGAATCATAGAAAAACTCAGTAAGCTAGGTATCAACCCTTATATCACTAGTTGGGTTGCAAACTGGCTCACAGATAGAACCCACAGTGTGAAAGCAGCTGACTCCAAGTCAGACTGACGACCAGTCGTGAGTGGAGTCCCACAGGGTTTGGTCCTGGGTCCTCTACTATTTGGTATCTACTTCTCTGAAGGCCAGGCCAACATGCAGGGACTCTGGCTGACAAAGTTGGCAGACAGTTGTAAGTTGGGTGCTATTATTAACTCCCCAAGTGATGTTGACATCCTATAGAAAGGCCTCACTGAGACCAACGACTGGTGTTAGAACCATGGCCTTAAGCTCAATGCCAAAAAATGTGTCATCATCCCCTTTGGGAAAAACCCAATTCCCATGAATTACCACATCAATGGTAGTCCACTGAACACAGAATGCATTATAAGAGATCTGGGAACACAGGTTGACAGCAACCTCTCTTTTGACCACCACATTGCCACTGTGGTCAGAAAGTCATTCTGTGTGGCACAT
>NC_056728.1:1807959871-1807962371 GCF_019279795.1 Protopterus annectens | reverse complement strand
GAGGTGACAAAGCTAACCGCTGCACCACCACAGCCAATCTTTGCTTCACTAATAATGTTATTTTTTTAAATGTGCTACTTCCTGGGTACGTCACTGCAATTTCAAGATTCCTGATAGTCTCTTTTAAGATTCCTGCAACTCTTTTCCCTTTATTTGACAAAAAGTTCACTTCCTTTGAGTTCCACTTTAAGGACACACACACACACACACACACACACACACACACACACACACGTAACTTTAAATTTTTGAAAATTGTTTTCTTTTAATCTACATTTTATTTATTTATTTATTTTTCATTCTTTACATATGCAACATGTAAAGATCTTCATTTTGGCTGACCCTTAGCCTTCTTATTTCTAGAAGATTTAATGTGATGCTTACCAGAAAGAAACAAATAAAATAATTTTACATTTGACAGGCCAGAGAATTTTTAATCTTTCTTGTGTACCATATGACACTTAACCTTCAGCCGTCTAACAGAGATCTGTACTGAACACCACTAGTTCAGAAACACATAATAACATAATCCTATAACCAAACACATGCTCTAAAAATGGATCTAATGATAATGATTTCAGCATGCATTCAAACGAAAACGGTAATAGTTTCCATTATTCAGGCCTCCAACTCTTTCCTTAATTGAGCTGACCAATAAGGTAAACGTTGCAGCTATCTAACTCACCTTTAACCTTAAAGTCAATGACAGGTTCAGCAGAATGATGGTAGCAGTCAAAGAAACTGCTGCACAGTACCAAAGTGATCACAAGAACAACCAGAGTTATTATTTTTTTTTTTTTAGAAATTGTTTCAGTGTTATTTAAACAACAGCCGACTTTGAAGCCTGTCATCATAAAAGGCACCTTGTAATTAAGCAACAGGTTCACTCCTGAGTATAGCAATATTATTTAACAGCCAGAAAAAAGTCTTCGCAGTGGACCAGGTAATAATCTAGACATTGTTTTTTTTTAAACTGATTCAGATGTGGCTGTTTCCTTTTTTTACACCTTTTGTGCTTGGGATATGCAGCTTTCACTTGTATCTAATGTAATTGCAGCCCCAACTTATCATGTCCACTCTTCTTAATGCTTCCTGTTCTAAATATAATGCTTGCAATAGATGTAATATCCATCCTTTAATAAATTCAATAAAATAGCAAAAATGTTTATTGTGAGACAGATGGTAAGCTTTATCCCCATCTTACTTCAGCTATGGAAAAATGGTTTGGAGAACATTACAACGACCCATTTCATGAAATACACATTTTTTGAGAAGTTTTAAAGATTTTACTGAATGTGTGTGTGTGTGTGTGTGTGTGTGTGTGTGTGTGTGTGTGTGTGTGTGTGTGTGTGTGTGTGTGTGTGTATATACATATATATATATATAAGAGAAAATCCACCCAAAGAAGAATTCAGGAGTATCCAAATATTCCGTGCGATGCAGTAACGAAAGAACAAAAAGTACAAAACTGCCCTTGACAGTCTACCTTTCGTGTATAATAAATGCAGCTACTGTTGCGAGCTCTTCAAATGGCTAGAATACTTTCACCAAGTCAGCACCAAAACGGCACAGGAACAGGAAATGTCACAAATGCGAAAAACCTTCTCTATAAAATCCAATGAGGAACGACACAACTGTATTATTACACAGAACGATTTAATATTGTGAGCGCTTTCACGGCAACCAGAAAAGCCGCTTCTTCAGACAAACTGTGCGCTACCTGAGCGCCAATTTTAAAACCAAGAAAGATGACTCTCATCCAATGAACTACCTCATTGGATTTAAAGCACCCATGCCCCCAATACTAAGTTTACTTAACATTTAGACATAAAATCCAAATAATCAATTCATGTGCTACATATAAATGTAACATAATAACTAAGCACAAACAAATATAAAACATTAAATATAGAACATTAAATATATGAAGCGCTATTAATAATATAACAAATATTCACATATATAAACTCATAAAATGCTAGACTCTTATCTAATAAACTACCTCATTAAATTTAATTAAAACTTTAAAATACTAATGCTCACTAAACTAAAAAACAACAGAATAGCATATAGTTTAAATAACTAATTACTATAACACTACAAATTATAAAAAGAATATGCGAAGAATAACACAATGCATAAATACAAAACAAAATAAAAATGAAACACAACATACATGAAAAAGCACATAAACCATGAATGAATTATATATATATACACAAATATATATTTATTTATGAAGATGTATGAAATTATATCATGATATAAATGTGTATGAGTACATAATATAAGTAAATAATATAAGTAGGGACTTAAAGTAATAATAAAAATGTGTGCCTAAACCAAAATATATGTCACTCATCTAAGCGGCCTACCTTTTAAATAAGGTTTGATAGAAATAACTTCGTTTAGCCCTTTATCCCTGTGAGCTGCTAATCTACATATCCATCTTAGCTCCGCTTGTTCTGTTTGGTTCACAATATCTCCTAACCTAGCACTA
>NC_056728.1:1807759871-1807954871 GCF_019279795.1 Protopterus annectens | reverse complement strand
TAGGCTGTTTAGAAATTGTAGATTTTGCTAATGAGAGTTCATTCACTTGACTCTCTCTCTCTCTCTCTCTCTCTATATATATATATATATATATATATATATATAGAGAGAGAGAGAGAGAAGAGAGAGAGAGAGACATAGCTATTGATACAGTGATATCTATAGCTATACTATATCTATATATGCATGTATGTATAGCAAACCCTCTTTGTGTGTGTGTGTGTGTGTGTGTGTGTGTGTGTGTGTGTGTGTGTGTGTGTGTGTGTGTGTATGCATATATATATATATATATATATATATATATATATATATATATATATATGGATCTACTTAATTTGCGATAACTTCCGACTGACCGACACCCATTTGCCCAACCCCATTTGACCAAAATTTCATTTGACCGACACTTCATTTGACCGACAAGTAATATTGGCAAGTAAATGGGATATGCCCCCTTCCCCACTGTAGTACGACCCTGGAGTTAGAATATATAGTTAGGAGGTGTGGGGGGCACAGCACCCCACAATGGGTGGTGTGTGGGGGTGAAGCCTCCCACTTACTTTTGTTTTACTAAGCAATATTAAAGCAAAACTAAATGCCCCCACACCCCCCTTAACTATATATTCTAACTCCGGGGTCACACTACAGTGGGGAAGGGGGCATATTCCATTTGCTTGCCAGTGCTACTTGTCGGTCAAATGAAATTTCAGTCAAATTAAATTTCGGTCATTTGGTGTCGGGCAAATGGGTATCGGTCAATTGGACGTTAGGGCAAATGAAGTAGACCCATTTACATATATATATATATATATATATATATATATATATATATATATATATATATATATACATATATATATATACATTCATATATGGGTTTATGGCATTATGCTGAATAACAGAATTGTCTGAATGAAGCCTCTTAAGCAGTTAAAGTCAAAATGTAAATTAACAAAGTAAAAGTATTTGGAATACACTGTTATTGGATGTAATACAAAATTATTTAATAACAGTCACAGTAACGAATGAAAAGAGTCTTACATTGACAATACTGAACTTGAAATTTCCTACTGCAACATTAAGCTCTATACTAATGAGAAAATTGGCAATGATATATAAAGTTATCCATCAACATCCAAAAGAACTGCATCAATATCCAACGGATCTACTTCATATAGCTGACTTATCATTTCGTCGACTTTGACATGATTGAGACAGCATTGTCAAAAGTTTATTATAAAGAACACCAGACACATCATATTTTCCCTCCCTGAAACTAATCACTTGGCCACCATGGTAAACGTTGCCCTTTTCTCCACTGTAGTATGATCTCGGAGTTGGTATATTTAGTTAGAGGGTATGTGGGGGGGAGACCACCCCCAACTTTGAGGGTTTAATTTGTTTATGTTTCTATTTTAGTTGATGGTGGCCAACTGGTTAGTTTCTCAGATGTTCCATGTGTTCATTATTTTAAACTTTCCTCAATGTCGTGTCAATCATGTGAAAGTCAACAAAATGGTAAGTAGACTGTATGAAGTAGATCTATATATATATATATATATATATATATATATATATATATATATATATATATATATATATATATAGCTTGATAGATATATAGATATATATACTGTTTTGAGTATTTTTATTTCTTTTTGTTAGAGCTTCTTTCACATTCATTGTTTTCTGTGGTCTTTTACATTACATTAGCATATTATATGGGGGTATCAGTAAGATTCTTAACAATTCTTAGTAAAGGATGCCTATTGATTTTATCAAAATGTTTATTTTCCTTGTGTTACATTGACTTTGACTGAATCATTTCAAACAGGCAATTTCTAGAACATGACAACCAGCACAACAGAAGAACAGATAGATTCATGTCCAAAGTAACTTTCCTTCTGACTACAGGATCCAAAATAGTTTCACATATTGTTGATGTCAACCATTTTTGTGAAATTCTTTTTATCTGAGCACTATAGGAGTCAGATTTATTTATATTTTCTGTTCTGTTCTAGTCAGTGTTTAGTATACTGAAGTCATTGACAATTAATGAGTTTTATAGAATTAGATTGCCTGTGTATAAATAAAAAAGTATTCTTCTATTGCCATTGTGCCAGCCTTCAAAGATTTATTGTTTGATATTAATACAATCATTGTACTACAATATCTCAAAGTTATGCAAAACAATTACCTGTTCCTGTATTCAGCCTATTTTATTTCACAATCTTAGGTTCTTCCTCACAAAGGCTGTCAGTTGTCTATTTTGTTAACCTCTGCTTAGAGTTATATATCATTTGTTTACTTAGTATGTATGTATTTATGTAATGTATATGTTTATTCATTTCATTTCATTTCATAACTGTACTGGTAAGCTACATTGATGAGACCCCTTTCTGCCAAAACTCAGATTACTGAGTTTAGACATTTACTGACAACATTACAAAGGAAACAATACAGATATTTTTTTATTCAAGTTAGAACAACTGCATAATAGTTAACTCAAATTTGAGGCATATATGCAGGTTTTACATATACAATAAATTACTGGGTAGTTAAATAATTTCGTACCTAAATGCTTCACTCATACAGTTAATCATATTACAAAGTTAGACACTTGGAAGAAAATAATAAATAAAAAAAAGATGATAGGTAAAACACTATATATTTAAGTATGCTAAAATAGTGTAAGTTACCACAATATAGTACTGGTAAGGTGAGGTTATAAGGAAAGAAGGAGTATTAATTAGAGAGTATTTACTAGAATGTTTAAGATGTTAGAAGAAATAAATTTTAAATACGACAGTGATATGTTAATTACAAATATTTGTGGGCATAAGGTTCCATATTGCTAACCATAACTTTTAAAATACATGGGGTATAGTATCAATGGCAAACTGTTGACATTTTAGACTATGTGTATTTCCTGTTAAGTTTGTAAGCCAACTAGGTCAGAATTCATTTGAGAGGAGGTTGTAGATGGTGTTTGGAAACAAGTAAGTGATTCTTTGTGTATGTGAAAGATATTTGCATTTTCACAAAAGAAACAATGGGATATGTGCACATCAGAAAGATTTATGAATCTCCACAGCTTATAGTTCATAGGTCAGTGTATACCTGTGTTCAGGTAGGAGACCATATTCAAACACAAACTCCCCATCTGCAGGTATACTAAACAGCCAACACAGGAGACTAATGACATTGTAGAAATATTCCGAGAGTCAGAGTTACATAAATGACTTGGGAGTTTTTGCCATGAATGGGCAACATTGTAAGAAGTGAATTTGAGCCATCTTACAGTTCTACAAGAAACACTATGGAACCAAAGATTACTAACTCCTAGTGATCCTTCAGAATGAGGTAACTTCACACCCAGCAAAGCTCTGTACCCTTAGCTTATATAGTTGTAATATACATACTTCTCAACCTGTTAGAGCAAGAAATCTGGTCAAAGCCATAAATAAAAGTGGAACAAAGCCCAAAAATAGTGACATTATTTTTAAATATTGCTCTTACAAACTTAGAAAGTTGATAGAATAACAGGTTTTGCATTAGCATGAATTTTCTGACGGGTATGAAGTCTGAAACGCAACTATCTGTCATTATTTTTCTAACGTCAATCTTTAAAGATTTGCCACTAATTTGCCAGAAAACCACAATTTTATGAAAAACAGACTAAAATATGAGGCAAAAATCTGGACATTCTGTGCAAATCTGTACAGTTGAGAGGTATGGAATAAATAATGCATAAGTCCAATTAGTAAAGGTTGTCAGAATAGTTAAAATCTAGAACATCACACAAGCATCTAGTAAATTTTCTTTGCACTCCCTCTGGAAGAATTAAATCACCTTTAGAATAGTAGAACAGCATACAGTTTAACTCAGTAATTGGCCTAACATAAGCTTCAAATAATTTTGCAGATGAATCAGATGATCTAGATTTAAAACTTCTGAAAATGTGGCCATATAATTTTAGGGCTTTAGATTTGACTGCTGAAGCATTAGGTTTAAAATTCAGCTTGAGTTTGATGGAGATGCTCACAATAAAAGTCCTTCGTAGTAAGTTGTTATGATTGAATTAAAGGGCCCAAAATTCAGAAACTGCATTTACTAAACTTGATTAAACCCAGTCCAGTTCAGCAATTTCTCTAACCTAGAATGATAGTTAATGAACAGATAATCAGTATCATTAGTAATAATTGATTTGAACTTGACATCATTTGTGCATTATACAATCCAAATACTTTTATGAGTAAGCAGAAATGAAATGTCATGTTAAAAAGTGCCAGATCTAAAATAAACCCCCGAGGAACCCCTGAGTGAACATCAGCCCAATGAAAATAATGGCTGGCAACTTTTATATTAAATTGCCTTTTAGAAAGCCGTGAGTTAATCCAGTTAAATATAAAAGTATTAATGAAAAGTTTCCCCATGCAGCCTATATTAACTGATTGTGGCAGGCTATCAAATGCTTTAGAAAGATCTAAATATACCATGATAACACTCAATCATTTATCTACAAGCCTGCTAAAATGGTCATAAAAACGGATTAGGCATATGAATGTCGAACATTTTTTCATGAAGCCATATTGTTGGATATCCAACAGAGAACCATGCCTAGGATTATGCTCAAGAACATTTAAAAGGCATCATTTGAAATATTAGCAGAACAGGGAAGTTAGACTGCTTATGTAGCAATTGTGCATAGCAGAATAACTTACATCTTCATAAGATGGAATTTTCCAAGAAGATAGAGCAATATATTTTGCAAGAAAGTGTTACAGATTATATTTATCAGGGAAACCATATGTAAACCTAGATGTTTAAATAATATACCGGGTATGATATTCAGTCCAAGTCCACTGCCATTTTATTTTCCTTAAGGAAACCTTACTGATGTATTCAATAATATGAGAATGAAGTAAACCAGATGAACATTGACTGATTAGTATTATCTTGAGTATTGAATAACTGTAAGATATCCATACTAGCAGATCAATGTGGGGTCAGAAGTTTTTTTTTTTATTGGTAACAATGTTATCAAAATGCTTAAGGCAAATCCATTTCAACAGGGATGCTACATGAACAGCCATTGTTAGAAATGGGACCATTATGGGTATAATGACCACAGACAGAGCTCCTATAATTGTGGAACATTTTATGATTCTTATTGCAAGAAACAGATATCTCTTCATAATTTGCCTTACAGTGAAGAATTATTGATTTCAGGTTTCTAAAGGCTGCAGTTGAGCTAGTTTTGGTGGCCCCAGTTCAATATATTTTTATATAATCTTTACTTTTTTTAGTTTCTTCTTTAGCAAGATGATGCTATGCCTATTTCACCAAACAAGAGTGAGAATACAATGACTTAATATTCTAATTATTTTACAGCTGTTCAACAAGGAGGTATATATCAAGTCAAAATAACCCCAGCATGCAGAGGATCTAAAATACAGTTTTCCATCCAAGAACTAATTTTATATGCAGAATTTAAATGGTTTCTACTGGGAGTTAAGAAGTTATAATGAACAATAAGTATTTTTGGACCTGTTAGAAAAAGACATACAAAAATGAAAAACAGTCTGGTCAGAATTACTCAGAAGACACATGGCAGTGATCTTGGAAATGCAACTGACACAATTTTTCATCAACAGGTCCAAGATATTCTTACTATGTGTTGGAAAATCAAATAGTAGAGACAAATTATGCAAGAAAAAGCATATTAAAAAATTATCCCTTAATGAATAAGCTGCTGACACCACTTTTCCAGTCTATATGTGGGTAATTAAAGGCACCTAATAAAATGATATTGATATTATTTTTTTAATTATTACCCAGATCTTGAAATAATTGTATTTGTTGCTCTAGGATAAGTCTGGAATTCCTATTGCAAGATATTATATTTATAGACTGAATACTCTTCTGAGGTTCCAGGGTGGCAGTGATGATCACCCTGTTGTGTTGCAAGTGTCAAAACTGGCCCAAACAGTATCATGCACAAAAATAACCCTGGTTCCTAGACTCTTACATTTTTAAAATTTAGCAGTGTTAATACTGTCACATTGTCAGCCTTTGGTAATAAGCAAAACTATGAAGTCATATAAATGAGCAAGAACTTAAAGCTTGGCTGCTTTCTTACTTTGAATTCTGGCATTTGCATAATGAACCTTTAATTAAATGGTCATTAGTTCCCAAAGGTTTTGTCCTAGTATTGTTTGATTTATTAATAGTCCAAAAATGCTTTTCAATAATTAAAATATGTTTTATAAAAGGTTTATCATCAGAAATATTCAAATGGTATCCATTAGGGTAAAAGATCTCTGGATATTGCAAGAAGGCTTCTCAAATTAGTATCATATTGTTCCTTACAAAAAAATTATGTAGCTATTTGTTGAAAAAAAGAGTCTTTCTTAATGGATAGTCTGTTAGTTTGGAGAAAGGAGGAATTTAACTAAAACAGACTGTTACTATGAACATCTGTTCATCACAGATTTCAGCTATCACAGAAACTGCTTTATGTAAATGAAAAAATAGATTGCGAAGAGGTAAATTATGGCTTCATGAATAACTAAAGAGTAAAAATTACCATTGATCTTTTAATAATAATTTATTAGCATGTTAGGTACCTCAATGATGTGAATGCATCCTGCACTGGAGTCTGACTGATTTCTTAATGGTAAAGCCTCAAAGAAAATGTGAAACCCTTTGGGAAATGAAGTCACTGATAATTAGCATCCTGACTATACTGGAATTGTGAATAGCAAAATTGCCTTCCACTGCTCTCCTCATAAGTTTAAAAGACTCTTGAAACTGATTGTTGTTACCACTTTGTCTTTGACTTTTTCATCCTCTCTATTGATTTGTAAGCATACTGTCCACATCGAAACTTTCAGACATCACTTCTTGATTTACATTTATAGCATCTATGGCTGTATTAGTGAAGTTACAACAAAATGTACGCCTAGTTACATGAGCAACATTGTCAGCAAGCCACTGAAGTACCAGCAAAGTAACTATGACAGGTCCAGCAGAGTTAGGGTAGTTAGGCACACCAGTAATTTCAAGTTCAGTATGAGTGGGACAACAGATAATGATGGAAGGATAAAAGGATATGCTACACCTCATAGGATACAATAGGGTGCATTTTGTTTGTACACTGATATTATCTGAGGAGGAAAAGCTTTAGTTAGAATGAGGGAATGCAGACATTTCTCTTCTCAGGCCTAGCAGTCCTCAAAGCTACCACATTTTTTTACAAATGATCATATTAATAGTTGAGAAGGTCTCTTTCTTGATGCTATACACAGAACATTTACAGCATTGTTTAACAGCATTTTCCTCAAGTAGGGATGATATCCAAGCCTGAGTGAATCTATCCATACGGGAAGTCCCTAGAATCCCTCAATATTCAGGAAATACAAAATAAAAAAATGGTAGCATTTGGCCAGCACCCCCTAGCATGTGGCATTTATATTTTACTATTTGAAGGAGTTTAGTGATAGGACTGATATCACAGTCTGAGATGGGTAACAGATATTCTAAGTTGTGGAGGAGAAATCGTTAGTTATCCTGGATCCTAAGTAAGATTACTTGCAAATTTATTAGACTAGTATACACTTATGGACTTATATATACCCCTTAGAATAATCTTACCATTCCTAAAATTGTCAGCTATATTTGGGATACATGGCTATGCTTACAAAAGCCCTTTGGTAATTAGCCTAGTATACACCTATACACCTATAAATCTATTGCTGTTTAGTTTAACATAGAAGAGAATTTTCAAATTATGGTTTCTATATCTTGCATTAATATGTGATTTTAGATCAAGGTGGATACCTTTATGCAAGTTCCAAGAATGAGTGTTTCCTTATTCAAGGGATATATGTGTCAACTGTGGGTTTGGGGTTTGTGAGTCACTTCGGGTACAAAAAGTATGGCATTTTATTCTCCTTGGGTTGACACATAATTTGTGAGAGTAGTGCTGGAGGCAGAGCTGTAGCTGTTTTTCTAACTTATTGTAGTTGTTGCCTGACTTCAGTGATAACAGATCATCTTTGTATAGCATGAGTTTGTGCTGAGGAAAATAACTGGTACAGGATATATAAATAATGAAAACAAAATGTGATCTAGTATGACCTCTGGGATACTCCAGGTTGGAGGACTGCATACATGGAGAGATTATTTTAACAGCAGATTTTTAACAAGCTTGTTTCTTAGTTTGTTTTTGAAACAAGTTAGGAAAGGGCCAGAAAAACATTTTTGAGTTTAGTGATTATAATATTATGGTTAATGGAGTCAGAAGCTGGATTTAAATTAAAAAAATGCTGCTCTTATCAGTTTGTTATTGTCCATACTTTGACAGATGCACTCAGTGGCCATGTAATTGGCAGCAGACAAATTGCATACATAAAATGTCATATGGAACATCGGTTAGGATAACACTGAAAAGAATGAAAGTTATGAGTTGTCTCCAACTTAATTGCATTTTTGAGCATGTTGCTTAATTTAGGTAAATTTCATGTAGGGTAGAAGTGTTCAAGGGCAGTTGCATTCTTTATTTTATAACTGCATCAGTCATAGTTGTTTTCACTTCATCAGAGATATATCCAATTTCTAAGATTATTTTGAAATTAACAAAATGACCATTCTTCGTTTGGAATGGAAAAAATTGCTTTCTGCTTCAGCAGTTAAAGGAAAATTTATAAGCAATGTACGAACTGAGTTTGCAATGACATACTGGAAGTGCTATATATTGGGTTCTAGGTAGTCAGATCAATAATAAAAGTGAAAAGTTAAGGAGAGAGTTTACAGACAGTGATGGGATTTTGATGGTAAAAATGTTGATCTATTGTACTTCTAATATAACTACCTTCCTCAATCCCAAAAGTCAATATAAACTTTATTCTGTTAATTTTTACATATAAACTATCCTCACTTTTAAGTCACACCATCTTATTCCTGCAGATTATATTATTTGTATGCAACAATTCTTATGTCTTTTTTTTATTTTCTCCAGCAATTTGGTTTATTTATCATACTCACTGCAGTATAAAATCCTGTTAGCCGCTAAAAAATATATATACTGTCACTTTTATAAAAATGGACCCCCACCCCTCCAAAGTGTAGTTAGTTACTCAGAAGGGTTATTTCTAATGAGAAATGTCTGCAAATATTTATGAACTATACATTTTTCTTGTGTCATATTGGTAAATCAGAATAAAATAGTTGAGAAATTGCACCTTTTTAATATCTGTAGTAAACTCAGTCAGAACTACGCATATCCTTTTATTTATTTATTTATTTACTTTGCTTTTATTTATTTGTTTGTTCATTGACCAGCAATACTTATTTTTTTTCCTTCAGTAAATTAATAGTGTATATCTTAAGAATCATTGTGATAGTATTTGGTAAATAAATAAATAAATAAATAAATCAGATGCCAGCCACAGTGCAGAATGGCATTCTCACATTATGGCCAATAGCTAAAAAGAAAATCAGTCCATACTCTCCCTCACTTCATTTCTTTCCATTTTTTTCTTTTCTTTTCTTTTTTTTTTTTTACTTGAAGTAAGTGACCACTCTGTTAGAGCTGTAATAGCATTGTGTTAATTTAGCCTTGTTTTGCTTATCAAGCTTAGTCAGTAAAAAAACATTTTAATAAATTTGGTAAAGATAAATGATTTCCCATAATAAAGTTACCAATAAATTCTTTTGTAGCTGTTAGAGCCAAGAATTACACTGAGCTTAAGTTTTTTTCTTTTACTTTGGTGAAAGGCAGGGACAGTTTTCTGATTTTACAGGAAGGAAAGAAGTTTACAAGAAGCAACTGAATGGATAGAACTATAATGCAGCTAGCTCAGCTTTTAGCATGGTTACAGCTTTACATACGTTAAGGTACATGCTAAATAATCTTCCAACAGCAGCAGTCCTCTTCTTTTAATTATGCATCAAACTATTGAGATATATACTCTGGGTATAGTAACTTTAATGACAGTGTACACCCCGGCTGTCTGATTCTGAGCAAAAATAAATAACTACACAATAATAATAATAATAAACTATGAACACAGTATAGAATTGTATACCACCCCCCAAAAAAAACATTGTTCCTGTGACTTCCTTGGTAAGAAATAATACAATAAAAACAGAAACAAATATATTTTTGTTAAATGTTTTCATCTCTTTATTACAAGGATTAATTCTGAAAAATAAGGAGAAAGAAAAAATTGGATTCTGACAAAGAAGCATTTGACAATAGCACTACTTACTTCTTGCATAATCAGAAAAGGATTACAATAACCAACTATGGATTATCATCTATTTCCTCTTATGACAATCAAAAATAAGAACAACATTTTTAATTCCTGCTGGAATGATAAATGGGTTACCTGGATGGTTACTGTGTTTGGTGGTAACAGAGGACAGGAATTCAATTACATCTAAAATTTGGATCCTGTCCAATCAGAAAATTAATATATATATATATTTTTTGTCAGACTTGCCAAAGGCGAGGACAGATATTTTTATAATACATGACAACAGTCTACCAATAGAAATCAAAGGGGACAGCAGAAGTAGATTGAGAGTGTGAGATGATGAATTTTATACAACATTTATGTCATGTGATTGCTAGTAGTAAGAATGTAACAAAGTGGTAAGTGAAACAAATGTGAATATATATAATAGTCAAAATTGTTATTTAAAGTTGTAAGAATTTTTGTAGCAAGGAACTGACAGTGTTACAAAAATGCTTTTCATGTAGGGCATTAGGTAAGAAAACTCCAATAGATTTAAAGTTATATGCAAGTGCGTTGAATTTATATTGCATTTTTAGTAATGAGAGATTGCACTATGTTTGTGGAAGTAGTATATGCAATAAAATAATATGTTTAACTTAGCTTTACTTAATACATACTATTCCACTTTTTGAAAAAGTATGTTTCAATGAAATCAGAAAAGCTCCATGAAATTCTCCATCTAAGAAATGTTTTAATTTTCTTGCTCATGTGAGAACAGCTTAAAATAAATTGATTAGTATGGATAATATGAGATATATGAAAGCTGACAAAAATGGAGTTATTGTTTTATTGGATTAAACAGTATATGTGGAACAGATGGAAATATTATTAGCTTATGAAAAGAATGCTTGTTCGGTGTCAATAAGTGAAATTTATTCTAATTATAAATAGATTGATAATTATATTAAATATACATAGCCATAGGATGTATTCTAATTGAATTGTTAATCTACTTTGTAGTTCAGTATCCAAAATATGGAGTACTATTTAGGGTCACCAAAACATGTAAAAGTCTACAGTTTCCACCATTTCAACCTGTTGTTTTTGTTCTAGGTTCTAAAACATGACCATTTGGGTTTTATGTAAATAATACTTTAAATAAAGTAAAGACTAAAGTTCCTTCATATATAAAAGATTATTGGCAGTTTTTACAGAAGTTATGTACATAGATCCTAATATCTTTGAAGAAAAAAAATATTTTAGGCATAGTAGACATAGTATCTTTTATTCACCAGTATTCTACAAAGTTGGAGTATAGAATTAGTTTGTGGTTATGCTGCAATATTCAGTATTTTTTCTAATAGAACTCTACAAGTGGTTTGCACCTGTTTAAACATTATTTTTAAAAAGCAGACACATCAACGTGAACAGTGATAGCACCAGTTTTTGCCAGTCTGGTCTTAGCTTAATTGGAAGTTAGTGTGTTATACAAAATGGAATTATTTAAGAATGTTGTATTTTGTATTTTATATTTTATATAAACATTATTGATTATGTATTACTTAACTGGAAAGTTGATAAGATCAGTTTTATTAATTTTGTGGAAGTGAATCGGAGGTACACATTTTTATCTTTTACGTGTTATTTTAGTAATGACTGTATTTTTCAAAAATTATACTTACTGTAAATAAGTACGGGCAAAATGATTCTAAAGTATATAGGAGACTGAATTTTGTATCTATCTATCTATCTATCTATCTATCTATCTATCTATCTATCTATCTATCTATCTATCTGTTAAATAAAAACAAATGATAACAACACAGGAGGCTCAGATGCAAAAGTTTACTAGTGTACACCAGGAGGCAAAAAACCATAAAAGTACAGAGTTTTGTCTGGCATGATGCAGGAAATACACAATTTTATATAGTCTTACATTCAAGCTGTGCCCACCTTACTGACGTGGTTAGTCACAGGGCACCTACATCACTATGGTCTACAATATTCTATTCATAAGAAAAAGCTGATGTTATACATTTTAAAAGTTTTCCCATGGGAATAATACAGCCTTGCAAAGCACCTGGTTCATTATAATGTCTTTCTGTAAATTTTACTCTTTCAAGGTTTCAGGCTTGCTCGAATACAATAGTCAGTTCAGTCTTGTAATATACTTCTTTGTTCTTCTTGCAACTTTACTTTAGCAGCTGTGCCTTATCTTTGATAATATTTTCAAGGCTAATTATCTCAGGGGAAGGAAGAAGAATTTTCAATGCTTTATACATTTAATTTCCTGACCCAGCAGATAATCATTAGTGAAAAACATAAGCTTGCTGAGCTGGCTACTGCCAGGGTCAAAGTTCAAACACACTGCAGCTCCAAAGCTTCAAGCAATTACATGTAAAATCATTCTTATTGCCATATTGTAAATAGAATAAAATGCATTATATACTATTTGCTTTAAAACTAGCACTTTATACATGTTCAAATACATATTTTTCTAACATTTTCCTCCCTTTTAATACTTTTTATTCTATTCAGAAACATAAACAATGTTATATCGTCCCCTAGCCTTCTCCTTTAAGGACTTTCAACTAGGCAAGTCATTTAGTTTATATTTCAGAAAAAGTTTCGTCTGGAATCAATAGTTCCAATTCAATGTCTTGGTACAAAGTTTCAGTTACAGATATATCAACAAAATCTTTGACTAATCTTTTCATACAGGGGATCCCACAACAGACACATGCTCCTAATAGGAGCATACCAACACAAATAGCAATCAAAATATTCATTAGGATAGAACCCCACCCACCAAACAAACTCTGGAAAAAGTTTGTCAGTGGGTTTGGGCCTGGTTCAGTCGTGGCCGATACCTGCTGTATTACCTCTAGGTGATCATTAATCTCGTGTCGATTGTCTGGTATGAACGCACAACATTCTTCTTTGATAAGCGCGCAAGTACCACCTCTCGCCGCTAGGGTGAAGTCAAGAGCCATTCGATTTTGTAGCACAGCAGTTCTCATTGCATTCAGTTCATCAGTCACTAGTTCGAGAGCAGAAAAAGTTGCGTTACTCATTACTTCGAGAAGCTTCAACAGTTTTCTCAACTCCCAGATCGATTTGACTGCTCCATATGCTGGAAATATTCCAGCCCAGGATATAACACTGTCACTCAAGTCCATATGAGTCAATTTTTCTTTATCTTTCACGGAATGATGGTTCTTCCAACCAGCTTCGATTTTTCCCATTGGATTTACAGGTTTCCCGATTGGATCTTCAGGTTTTCGGGCTACATCTCTTACATTTCGTATCTTACCTAGAGGTAATTCTGCAGTATGCCTTATAGCTGGAACCAGATAACCCAAAAACAACTGCGGACCAATTCTCAGGTAGCCATTTGTATGCTTTTTCCCACAAATAAAATAACAGTTTTCTACTTTGGTACTGATGCGGGTTAGTTCTGAATGAAACATTTTCTTGTCTATAACAGACAATTGTTTATGCAAGACAGGATTTCTGTGCACTTCACTTAATGTTGTTTTCATTAAGCTCAAATATGAATCATAATTTGCGTTACAAATAGTGCTTTTATCTTTAGTTTTAATATAGCATTTATAAGATATAGTTATGTTACAGTTACTCCAACCCACTTGGAGTGTATCATTCTTATAGAAACATACAATTCCCTCTGTGTAATAGGCAAATACAATGCAATTTTGTCCTGTGATCTTACAGAACCTGTATCAAAAAGTAAATTTTCCCAAGTCTCATTTATCCCCAAGGGACAGCGGACATCAACAGTCCTCCATATGCTGTTGGTATGGCAGTACAAACCCAGCAATTTGAAATGTTCATAGTCTCTACATATACACGCTTCATAGCTAGGTATGTGTTAAAGTTTGGATGCCAGTCTATAGACAGTTCATCACGTTTCTCCACTTTCACTTGTGTGGTTATATGTAGGAAGAACCACAACAAAAGGAAAGTCATCACAATCATAGTCAATAAATGCATAGTTAGCAAGATGATTAAACAATATCTTCGGGGTTTATCTGTATTTTTACTCATCTCGCTCTTGGCCATCCTGCCTTTGTTGTGTGTCAGTCACAAAATGTTTATCAAGCTGAAAATTCTTTACCGGTTTACAGTGCATCAGGTGGACCCAGGACGACCTCTCAGCAACTTTGACTGCAGTAGGCATCGCCAACAGTACCTGGTATGGTCCTTCCCACTTTGGACTCGCCCAATTCTTCCTCTTCGTGACCTTCAACCACACCCAGGACCCTGGGGTCAGCAATGCTTCCAATGGTCCGGTCTGTCTTTTATCTGAAAAAGAGTTCAACTGCAAAACAGTTTTATTTGTTAACAGTTTCCTCATATAATTAGCTAATGAGCTGTCAGCCTCTAGCTCCGCAGGCATGAGAGCTTTCCACTGTGGCACATAATATGTCCTCCCAAATGTCACTTCAAAGGGGGTCTAACCCTTTACATTTGGAACTGTTCTCATGCTCAGCAGTGCCAAAGGCAAACAGCAAATCCAATTCTTCTGTGTATCATCTATCAATTTTCTCAACTTGCTTTTTAAAATTCCATTGTATCTTTCCACCAGTCCTGCAGACTGTGGGTGGTAAGCACAATGATTCTTCAAGGAGATCCCAAAGAATCTCCCAAGTTGGTGAATCGTCTGATTCACAAAATGTGTCCCATTGTCACTATAGATTCTTTCCGGTATGCCAAATCTAGGAATTATTTCTTTTATTAGGGTCTTTGCCACTGTTGCTGCATCCGGATTTTTAGTTGGAAAAGCTTCTACCCATTTGCAAAACATGTCTATAATTACTAAACAGTATTTTTTCCCTTCACATTTGTTCAGATCTATGAAATCCATACAGATAGTATGGAACGGATATGGTGGTATAGGAAAACTCCCTTGCTTGGGTTTGAATGCTCCTTGTGCATGATGTTTATTACAGACATGGCATGCTGCACAAAATTTTTGTGTAAAGTTTGTGAATCCATATGTTTGGAATATTCGATTTACTAACTGTACCATCCCCCCTGTTGAGACATGGCACTGACCATGGCTCAACAAAGCTGCATATCTAAATAAATTAGACGGCAATATTGTTTTTTTCTCTTTGGAGATATACAGTCCATTTTTGAGGATTGCACCTCGTTTCTCCCATTTCTGTTTCTCAGCTTTTGTAGTTAATGTCTGCATCGTTTTTAACATTTCTAAATCCAAAATCTCAGAGGGTTGTAATTCCTCGGTTAAAAGTAAAGTTTCTGAGTCTGAGGCTGCTTGCTTTGCAGCTGCATCAGCTTTTGCATTTCCTTTTGAAATTGCATCCTGTTGTTTTGTATGAACTAAACATTTACAAATAGCTACTTTAGTAGGTAACTGAATGGAATCTAACAAGTTCAAAATAAGTTGCACATGATTAATCGGTTTGCCAGTAGATGTTATCATTCCCCTATTTTTCCTTTGTTGTGCAAAAACATGCACTGTAGAGAAAGCATACTGACTGTCAGTATATATGTTCACACATTTATCTTTTGCTAGAGTACAAGCCCGTGTTAAGGCTATCAATTCTGCTGCTTGAGCAGACAGGTTATGCTGTAGGGGTTGGGCTTCTAAAATCTCTGTATCTGTGACTACTGCATACCCTACTAGATTTTTCCCTGTAGGACCCTTTCTGCATGAACCGTCCACATAAAATGTCACCTCGGCATCATCCAAGGGCATATCAGTAAGGTCTTGTCTGGGCAAAGTTATTTGCTCAATTTCCTGCAGGCAACTGTGTGGTGTGCCATCCACAGGAGTTGGAAGTAACGTTGATGGATTTAATGTTGTACAATGTTCAATTACCATATGAGGTTGGCTCAGCAGTATGGTCATACATGAAAGATGTCTAGCAGGAGATAGATATGCTATTTTCTCTTGCAGTAAAATTATCGCGACTGCATGAGGCACTCTCAATGTGAGAGGGTGGAACAACACCACTGAGGCCGAAGCCTGTACTGCCATTGCAGCTGCGACTACTGCTTGCACACAGTGAGGCAATGATCATGCCACTGGATCTAACTGTGATGAATAGTAAGCTATGGGGCGTTGCTTATCCCCATGCTGTTGCGTCAAAACTGACGTCATGTATCCCTGTTTACAATCTACGGTCTGAAAAAATCTTTTGTGGTAATTTGAAGTCCTAAAACTAATGATGAAGCTATCAATTGTTTTAGTCTGCAGAAAGCTGTTTCTGCTTCAGGTGTCCATCGTAATACATCTTGTGCTGCTATTGGTGTTTTATATATTAAATCAGCCAGTGGAGCAGATTCTAAAGCATAGTTTGATATCCAGCTTCGACAAAAATTAGTCGTTCCCAAGAAGGACATCATTTCCTTCTTGGTTGCTGGTTTGGGTGCCTGTAAAATCGCTGTTTTTCTGTCTTCGTCTAATATTCTACCTTCATTGGTATTACATATCCTAGGTATCTAACCTGTTTTCTCCAAAGTTGTAATTTACTTTTGTTTACTTTGTGTTCTTTTGCTGCTAAAAATTTCAATAATGCTGTCGTATCCTCCCTGCATTGATGCTGGGTAGGGGCTGCTAGCAAGATGTCATCTACATAAAGTAGAATCTGACTACCTCCTGATGGAGTAAACCCTGCCAGGTTGCTTGCCATTTCTTGTGCAAATATCGTTGGACTTTCACAATATCCCTGTGGTAGCCGAGTATAGGTATATCTTTTACCCTGAAATGTAAATGCAAACCAATACTGGCTATCAGGATGTATAGGTATTGAAAAGAAAGCATTGCTTATATCTACCACAGTAAAATATTTTTGTTGTGGTTTCAAATCATTCAACAAGGTGTGTGGGTCTGGCACCGTATGTGCTCTGGGTATTATTGCATTGTTTACAGCTTGTAAATCCTGTACCATCCACCATTCCCCGTTTGCTTTTTTAACAGGAAATAGAGGGGTGTTACATGGTGAATCAAGAGATTCTACCAGTACTCCTTCCTTGAGTAATGCTGCTATTATAGGCTTAATTCCTTGCTCTGCATCTTTCCTCAAGGGGTATTGTCTTTTTTGTGGTCTAAATGCTGATTTTGGTGTAATAGTTACTGGTCCTGCTGTTTGAATAAGTCCTACATCTGATTTACCTGTTGACCAAAGAATATCTGGTATGTCACACAAGGCTTTTCTTCTTCTTCTAATAAGAATGCTAATCAGCTGTCTTCACTAGTTTGTAAGTGTACAGCTGGATGTGTCTGTGTTAGCCAATTCAATTTCTGTTTTTGTATTCCCTGTTCTGATAATTCTAAATCAGTTTGTTTTTCCCATCTTGTTACTTTTTCTCCTAAGTCTGCCCATCTCACATCCTTATTCTTTGTCAAGCTGACATGTGGTAGTCTATTAGATTTGTACAGTGTCATGAATTTCTGAGGTAGTGAACAGCTTACCACACTGTTTCCCTCAGTATCCCAATACAAGGTTCGTAATACTAATCTGTTAGCAGGGTTTTTGAACAACTCTTGCTTATATTCTTTATCAGGTCCTGGCATGCTACAGTAGTATAGAGTACAATGTAACAAATGCTGTTGGTCAGTGTCAAGGGAGGGGGCCTTACTGATGGCTACATTCATCAGTTCTTCGGTTACTGCCCCTGGACCAGTCGTAACTAGGTCCTGGCTGTACCAGTAAAATGTTTCATCCTCCAGTCGCACCACAAAAGTATCCATTTGTCTTTGTGCTTCCATACCCTGCATAGTGGGAACTACCGCTATGCCAAATATCTACATAAGATCTCTTCCCAGTAGGTTTACTGGACACTTTGCAAAAACTACAATTTTACTTTTCTGAGTCATACCTGAAACAGGGTCAGTTATTGCTATATCATGGGAGAGTGGCTCCCTATATAGCTGTCCATTTGCTGCTTTCACTAATATATAGTCAGGTGATTCGGAATTTTCTGGTAACTTTGAAGGATGTATCAAAGTTTGTGACGCTCCTGAGTCACACAAGAATTTCACTTCCCTTCCTTCCACCAGAAGTGTAACTTCCGGTTTTGTGTCTGCCAAATAGAGCTCCAAGCTCAGTAATGCCAAATCTAAAATTTCACTTTCTTCATCCTCTACATCTGCTTGCACTTCCTCTGTTCCTTCCACTACATTTACGTTTGCCCTTTATTTGTTTTCCTTCTCTGATGATTTCTGATTTTCATCACTATCATATAGTCAGTCCTCATCACCTTTATTTTCTGTAGTCGCCTTTTTATTTAGCCTGCAATCCCTTGCTAAATGTCCTTTCTTACCGCACTTAAAGCACTCACCTTTCTTTTTTCTTTCTTCAAAATCTTCTGACCTTTTGTCAGATTGTCTATTTCCCTGGGTATTTTTCTTACCCTTTTTACCTAACTGTACTACAAAGACCTCTGCTCCATCTTCAGCTGTGAAGACCTGTGTCTTCTTTTTCTTTTTACTATTAAATGTCTTTCAGCATGTATGGCATATTCAAGTAAGGCTTGTAGCCTACTTGTTCGGTGATCTATCATATGCTTTGTAATAAAGCTACTGATAGGTGCAATGCAACCTTTCAAAAATGCATTTTTCAGTAGCTGTTCATACGAGGTCTGATTTTCAGGAATAGCCATACCACTATGGTTATTGAAACATTCCAATAATCTACCATAGTACCCACCTACAGTTTCATTCTCTTGTTGTATGCATTGGTTAATGCAAGTCCAATCTGCTCTAGGTTTCCATTTTTCAGAAATTCGGTCTGTAAGACCTTTCACTCTGTTGTCTAATTCTGCGTCACTATGTGGGAGTGGTTTAAGCTCTGCATTACGAGGATTCCAGGTGCCACAAATCATGTGCCAGTCTGGACCCACAATCTGTCTAACTACCTTTTCTACTTCTTCCCCATTCAAGTGGTAACTTAATCTCATACCTTGCAAATCTTGTAAAAACTTTGTGTGATTAACTTTTGGATGAGGGATTCCCTCTGTAGCTTTCCGAATATCTTCCGGTGTCCATGGTCTATATATTAGAAGAGTTGGGTCCTGCCCTTCCTGTCCTGCCTGAGGATTTGGTACCTCGATTAGTGGACAGATTTCTTCCTCACTCTCTTCTAGTGTGTTTCTCCTTATTTGATATAAGTCTGTGTCCCCAAGTGTTTTACGTGTCCGGGACCTAGTTTCAATAGGATCTCTAACAAATGGTTTTAGTACTCTTGTAACTTCAGGATAACGTGGAGGTGGACCAGCTTGTCCTCCTGCTTCATATCCTGAAAAAGGCATTGAGGGGCGGAGGGGAGGGGCCGCTATTACTGTATTATTATACTCTTTGTCTAAAAATAATGTTTTTGCATTTTTAGTTTTCTGTTCCCTTCGGTTTACTTCCTCAATCCACCTGTGTGCCTGAGGAATGCCTAATCGCTGTTGTTTTTTTGCCTGACCTTCTGCATCAGATTTAAGCTGTTTTAAGAGTTTAACTAATGAAATCTTGTTTAATTTACCGTCAAATCCGTATTTATTAACCCATTTTGTATAATACCTTACATTATCAGTCCGTTGTAATTGCATATATTTTGCGTCATCAGTTAGGGGCGGATCTCACGATTTTTTAGTGCACTGATTTCCCATTCTAAAAGAAAATGTTACGTAACCCTTTTCACCACGTGGTATTTCAGTTCCTTACACAGTTTATCTAGAATAACTGCCTACCTTATTCTGTTTCCCTGATCTCTGACAAAATATACAGTAATTTCCTTTTTGTCCCTGATCTGTATAACAAATCTCTGACAATGACATTTACTGTAACCTAGTCACTGATCTAAAACAGAAAAAAGGCAAATATCTTCCTACCTGAGCCTCCTGGGTTGACCAGTTCGAGACCGCTCTTCGGCCGCAGATCAGAAAGTGGCCAGCCTCTCAAGACAACAATTCAGTCAGAGGACTTTGTGTTTCAAGAAGAACCATTTCGGTAACTTCTCCTGCACAGTATTCGACCACCGATACACTCTGATCTGCAGCTTACCAAGGGAATTCCGGTTCAAGGAGGACCAAACTGTTAAATAAAAACAAATGATAACAACACAGGAGGCTCAGATGCAAAAGTTTACTAGTGTACACCAGGAGGCAAAAAACCATACAAGTACAGAGTTTTGTCTGACATGATGCAGGAAATACACAATTTTATATAGTCTTACATTCAAGCTGTGCCCACCTTACTGACGTGGTTAGTCACAGGGCACCTACATCACTATGGTCTACAATATTCTATTCATAAGAAAAAGCTGATGTTATACATTTTAAAAGTTTTCCCATGGGAATAATACAGCCTTGCAAAGCACCTGGTTCGTTATAATGTCTTTCTGTAAATGTTACTCTTTCAAGGTTTCAGGCTTGCTCGAATACAATAGTCAGTTCAGTCTTGTAATATACTTCTTTGTTCTTCTTGCAACTTTACTTTAGCAGCTGTGCCTTATCTTTGATAATATTTTCAAGGCCAATTATCTCAAGGAAGGAAGAAGAATTTTCAATGCTTTATACATTTAATTTCCTGACCCAGCAGATAATCATTAGTGAAAAACATAAGCTTGCTGAGCTGGCTACTGCCAGGGTCAGAGTTCAAACACACTGCAGCTCCAAATCTTCAAGCAATTACATGTAAAATCATTCTTATTGCCATATTGTAAATAGAATAAAATGCATTATATACTATTTGCTTTAAAACTAGCACTTTATACATGTTCAAATACATATTTTTCTAACACTATCTATCTATCTATCTATCTGTCTATCTATCTATCCATCTATCTATATATCGATCTCTATACATTTTAGAAGTCCATACCCTTTATATGTCAAGAACAGAGTAGTAAAAAGACAGATCATAGGGGGCTTACAGACTATTATTGGATGAAATACAATTGGGAAGGGAAGAAGAAAAGTTGAAAAGTAAGTTATTACAGTAAGATTATTCAAGTCAGTATTTAAATTAATTAATAAATTAAATTTCAGAACAAAGACAACAAAATATGCACTAATATTAAACATAGGTTTGACATTGTTGGAGGGTTAACAATTCAACATTTTCTGTGTGTTTCCAGTTTCCAGTAGACAATATTGTGACCAAAAACTGATGTTTCATAAATATGAGTTCTATGAAGTAATTGGCTCTAAGTCCCTGTTTATTACCAGAAGAACTAATAATTTGAAATGTGTCTTAATGAGGTATTCTGAGGAAATTATAAATAATAGAAGCAATATTACATGTCAGTGTGGAGAATGTTTAGGCTGTACATTTATTAGTGAGGATATTTTCCTAGTACTACTTGGCATTGAAAGAGCACATGCTATAAAATATTATTTTAACAGTAATGGTCATTGTATTGTTTATTTAGCAAGGTGTAATACACGTGACACAAAAAAAGGTGTGTGCGATCAGTACATTTTCTGTCACACATACCAGCATTTTTCAGGTCAAACCAATGAACCTTCATCCAAATGTATATATACCATAGAAGAGAACAAGGTATATAAATTCATCCCAATAGCTAGGAAAGTTGTTGCAACATTATATAAAAGCAACAATTGAAAGGATGGAGGGAAGAGGGAAAACTTTTCTATTATAATGCTTACTCTTTACAGTGGTATATACTAGCTTCTTCAGGAAGGGTCACTCTACTCGTAAAACATAACTTTTGTCCAGATTTACAAGTTACACTAGGTTACCCCCTGGAGGTGAAGATTTAACAAATAATTAAGACGGACTCCTCTAAACTGAGTAAATGTCAAAATAATTTGTTGGATAAAAATAATAAAACACAAAACAGTACAGTAAGATAATTATCCTAAGTGGGTAAGACTTCTTATAGTTATATGTATGACTATTTATTTGTGTACACCAGTGAGTATGATAATTCAGTGACATATGCACCTTATACTTACTTCTGCAAGGAGACTATTTATTCAATAACCATGGATAATGGTTTCAAAATTCGTTACTATAATGCTATTTGTAATGAGTTTGTGCATTTATTCATTTGCTAAATAGCTATAGATATAGAGATAGACACAATTATATGCAAAAATCCACATAGATAGTGACCATACATCTTAACACTAAATTTCTTGGATTATAATCCCATATTCGCCAGTGAAAGGACAAACTAAAATGCATGCTGAGAAGCTGAGCCAGTCTCCACCTATGACTTATGTGTGTCCAGTTATTTCAATAACAATGTGCAAACCTTGTACGACCTATATCTGTCTGCTCACCTGACCAACGTACTTCTATATTTAACTATGGGAAAAATGCAGGCCTTTGTTGATACAATAGTTAGATGTATTAACTGTATCATTTTGTCTTTCTTGCATTTCAGAGATTAAGCATAAATATAAAGTGAAGTACAAACCATTAGCTCCTTGCTGGCACTTCTCCTCTACTCTACATTTCTGTTCTGACATTTAAACAAATCATGGCACATCAAAGTAATACAGCCACTAATGCCAATCACACCTCACTATCCCTCTCATATAGCAAAGAAATCTCTAGCTCATACCATTATCAAGATTTTATATATGCGGTTAGAAGAATCTGCGGTAAACTAGTTGACCTGCATTCTTAAATAACTTTCCACATGCTAGATGTTTTTTATTATTTCTGAAACTTGGCTGAAACCAGACTTCAAAGATAAAGAAATCATTCCAGCTGGATACAGTATGCTTAGATTCATTTGCAAACTTTAAAAATATGGTGGTGTAACAATTACTTAGCCAGCACTATTGAATTCTCTCTCTACCATCATAATCACCCTTAGTTCAGCAGTGCCAAGATTCTCATTTCTTTCCTCAGAACTAATGACCACAAAATAAGTGTGTGTGTGTGTATGTATATATATATATATATATATATATATATATATATATATATATATATATATATATATAGGTTTACTATCAAAAGGCTAATCAGACTTCATCTGAATTGAGAAGCCCGAACGCCCTAATTCGACATTTGCAAATAATGAAAAGAAAAATGTTGAACTCACAACAGCGAATGCACACTACTGATCGCTGTCATGAATTTAACATTTTGGCTCATAGGTTCATAGGTTGGTACTATCAGCTCTAGGGTCTATACAAACCTAACCATAACAATTCTCTGGCTATTTCTTCCCACAGTATTTACTTCCCTGGAACCCTGTCTAGCAGGGCGATTGATGTGATCCCTGGGGTGAATTTCCTTTCTCCCATCCAATCATCAAGGTTCCTTTTGAAAAGGGCAAAAGAGACACTCTGCTTGACATGTATGGGCAGTCTATTCCAGAGTCTGGGGAGTCTCTGGGTCAGGAACTTATCCCTCCAGCATGTTTTGTTCATTGTGATGAGAAGGTTAAGATCCCTGGAGTGTGTGTCTCTGAGGGATTGGGACTTCTTTAAGTGTATCATGTCCGACAGCTCTGGGTTTAATGTGGCCTTGTATGTTAAGCAGAGATCGCCTCTGAGAAGACGATATGTGACAGCGTATAGGTGATGTTTTTTTAGATGGTCAGGATAGGGCATCTGATTTAGGCCTGTGATTCTTTTAGTGAGGTATTTCTGTGGCCTTTCTCATTGTTGCAGATGTCTTGAGAGGTACATACCAAACGGGGCATTGTATTCTATAATGGGTCTAATGAGGGATGAGTACAGTGGGACAATGACCTCCTTTTTCTGGAAGAAAAGCCCTTAGTGATGAGGTGTGCCACATAGAAGGATTTCCTGACTGTTGTGGCGATGTGGTTATTGAAGGTGAGACCACTGTCCACATGTGTCCCTAAGTCTATTATCACACTTTTGGTGTTTAATGTGCTGCCACCTATGTGGTAATTCATGGGTACATGTTTTTTTCCAAAGGGGATAGCTATACATTTCTTGGCATTGAGCTTTAACTCCATGGCTCTGGCAGTAGAATATCCACATCATTTGGGGATTCAATAATGGCTCCCAGTTTGCAGTCATCTGTGAACGTTGTTAGCCAGAGTCTCATAGTGTTAGCCTGTATGTTTTGAATGCAGATTGCAGTATAGTGGGGTTCGGGAAATGTACCCTTTCCCTCACTGTAGTGCAATCTCAGAGTTTGTATACATAAGTAGCAGGGGGTGTGACTGGAAGTGTGGTATTTTCGATAAAGCTGCCATTTATGATTTCCGACATTTTTGTTCAGAAATATGAACAGTCGCACGATTCTGGTGCGAGATTTTGATAGTAAACCTATATATATATATATATATATATATATATATATATATATATATATATATATATATATATATATATATACACACACAGATATATATATATATATATATATATATATATATATATATATATATATATATATATATACGTGTGTGTGTGTGTGTGTATACATACACATATACATATACTCCAAGGTAATAACCTCTCCACAGCTTTAGGCATTCTATTTTAGGGGATTCCTGTAATATCCCCCATGAAACAATCACCTTAGATATCCTGTATAATGACTGGCACTCTTTCTGCATTAACCTGTCATCGACAACTATTAATCTATATGGCTGACGCAACTTATTAAAATACCTGCTATATACAGTAAACACATTAATGTTATATTAACCAGGCTCAAAACCTACATCTAATCCCTTTAAAATCTCTTCTTGAAGTGCTCTTCCCGATTCACTAAGCAGCCACATCCCCACATTTGCCATTAGATTACCTACCTAAACACTATCACTTCAATCTAGTATGTAACTTGGCCACCTTTAAGAGAGATACATTCATATCCACCCTAAAATTATGCAATAGGAATATAATAAAAAATCTTATCCTTGGTGATGCTATTGTAGAATTTAACAGAATTTTCCTTATTATACTCAATAAGGAAGTTCCGAAAAAAAGAGAGTCGAGATAAATATAGCCCCTGGCTATCTCAAGACAACAAGACCTTATATGTGAACGGGACAAAGCATGGAATACATGGCTATATCAAACAACTCAGGAAAATGTTCAGTACTTCAGACACTTTTGCAACCTCACCAAATGCAAAGTCAAAGCAGATAAAAAGAACTTTTACATCAACCACCATGACAATCGTGAAAGAGATGCCAAACCTTTCTGGATTTCCAGATTCTTCTACATCCAGGAAGTACTAAGCAGCTGAACTCTTCACCCAATACTTGACAACAAGATATAGTCAATAAAAAGCATAACCTAGCCATGAATTCATGATCACCTTGTCAAACCCCAAAAGCTACATACAAGATTGAAACAAAGTTGTTTAGGTAGGTGGTCATAGTTTTTATTGGCAGTCATTCAAATGGGCTCACCAACACCTTTTCCCTCAAACCAGTTCTAGCTTCCACTGTCAATTATAAATCATTAAACAATAGCTGAGTACACCAGCTGCTGACACCAACAAAAGCAGAATACTTGAAAATTGCAACTGACATACCAGCCTATGCCATAGTGCTCTTAAAAAATAGGTCCATACAAAAATTCTGTGTCACATCCTTATGGAAAAAAAATCTTCCTTTTTGCCCTTGCATAAAGATGGGAACCCTCAAAGCTCTCCAACTACTGACCCACTGCTAATCTAACACCCACTTTGGCAACAATATACCTTTCTGTACTCATCATGTTTTCACACTAATCACAAAATAATTACTCTGCTATGTCAATGCAGTTACTGAAATAAGAAGCACTGACAATTGTGTCTGTGCATTATTTCTAGACCTATTAAAAGCCTTCAGTATCATTTCCCACAATATGCTACCAGAAAGACTATCAACCCTTGCTTTGGTCTCATTCTCTCTTTCTCAGTCCACCCACACATGGCTTCACAGCTATAATTCCAACCAATTCCAAATAGTAAAATTGCAGTCAAACTTATTTTTCCTCGAACCTGTTTCAGGTGGGGATACCCTAAGAATCTTTTCAGAGTCCCATTTTTTTAACATTTTCATAAATTACATACCCACTTCCTCTGCCAATATACTAACAAGTCCATAGTCATTTGTCATCTATAACATATCAAAACTACAGCTTCTAACCAACATGTATTCACTTCTACCGAATACTGACTAGACAACTCTCAACTCATTCTAGAGCCTAACAAAAGACACTACCTCCATTCACCTCTATGTCACACTCCAAAAACAAGTCATGTCACCTCCATAAATAATACTTAGATTGATATAGAGTCACATACTAAACAGCTAGATTTGACTTACATATTCAACAGGTCATCAAAAAGGCTCATCAAAAACATTATCTGCTATACCCGTCAAAATACTACCTCGTAGATGCAAGTAGGAAAAGAACAGTATCTTATTTCACACTTCTAACCCTCCTCTATGCCTCAACTGACAAGTAACAGAAAGGAAAGGAAAAGAAGGCAAAGTAAAGGAACGTAAAGGAAAACATACACCGTAATTAGGGAACTGAATGCAGGAACCCCCCTCCACATACACACACTGTGCAACTGCTACTACCTAGGCCCAACAAAGAGACTTTGGACCGTTAGGTATCTGGTCTCTTCCAATGTCAGGTGTTTCACCTTTAAACTAGGAAATCATCGTGATGGTGACTTTTAACACACCTGCATCCAGTGCAGTGCAAAACAGAACCTGACCTCCAAGGCAACCTACCTTTTATTAAATGATTACCTGTCAAAATTTCAAGCCCCTCCAAACCCAGATAACACAGCAGTCTATGTGGAATTTCACAGATGCTCTGCACAACCATATCAATTATTGCAATGATGCTGCTGTACCTACCAGAGGTAAGCCCAGAACTAACTCAGAAACAAACCACCCTGCTAGAATCCAAAATTAAACAGGATGTACAACAAACAAAAAATGTCACAACTACAATAAAGAAGTGTAACACCAAAAACGATAAAAACTCTCTTATCAAACTGAAGAGACAACTAAGAAGACTAATTGAGGACTAATTACGTCCAACAAAGCAAATTTCGAGGTAAACATAGCATCCCAGGGCAAGGATGACCATAAGACCTTCTTTAGCTATGCCTGAAGCCTCAAAGGCAGCACACAACAGTTCAACTTTCATGGAATTGGGAGATAGAGAAAATCTTCTGACTGACAAATTCAGTTCCAATTTTTCACCTCTCTCACCCCCCAGCCGCCCACCTCAGGAAATACCATCTAACATAACCCCTCCAACTATAAGTAGGGAGAGTTCTTAGATGCACTCTCTAAGGTCGAGAATACAGCTTTGATGAGCTTTGATAATATCCCAGGATGCCTCCTAAGCAGCCCTAAATATGACCTATCAGAGCTACTGGATTCAATATTCAGGCATAGACTTTGAAGAGGCTTAATGCCATGTGAATTGAAGACTGCAATGGTTATCCCTCTTCACAAGGGTGGACCATCAATGGATTCTGGGAACTACAGACCCAGTTCTCTGACTAGTCTCATATGCAAAGCCATGGAAAGAATTATCATGGCGATGTCAGACACTGGACCCAGTCCAGTTTGGTTTTATCAAATGCAGGTCATGCCTACTGAACCTGATGGACTTCTTTGAGATGGTCGCCAAGGCTATGAGTGAGGAAAAATGGAGCATACTGCCTATCTTGACCTAGCTGAGGCATTTGATACAATACCTCACTTAGGCATTGCAAAACAAATGATGGAATTAAGCATAAACCCCTATGTTACTCTTTGGATAGTCAGCTGGCTCACTGACAGAACCCAGGAAGTTAGAATTTAAAGAGACCACTTCTACAAAGAGGCCAGTCACCAGTGAAGTCCCCCTGGCCACTATACTGGGTCCATTCTTTGGTGTCTATTTTACAGATGTCAAGATTAATGACAAGGACTAAGTTTTTAGCTGATTGCAAGCTAGACGCAATCATAGAAGACCCTCAAGATATTAATATCCTATAAGAAGGTCTAACATGGACAAAAGACTGGTGCCAAAGCAACAACTTAAAACTCAGTGCCAAGAAATAAATGCTAGTACTCTTCAAGAAGTCAACCATCCAGAAGAAACTATCTCATTGATAAAACACTGCTAAGAGTAGACAAACTAGTCAGGGATTTGGGCTGTCATGTAGATAGTGACCTGGCATTCGATCAACATGTTTCTAAGGTAGTAAGTCAATCTTTCCATAGGTTCATAGGTTCATAGGTAGGTACTAGGCAATTTGCCCTAAGGCCTATATAAGCCTAGCCAAAAAGGTATCCTGGCATTCACCACCCAAGAAGATTATTTTCCTGTGCCCCTGTCAAGCAAAGCCACAGAAGTGATTCCCTGGGTGAATTTCCTATTTCCCATCCAATCATCAAGATTTTTCTTGAAGAGTGCTAATAAGGAGCTGTGTTTGATATAGATAGGAAGCTTGTTCCAGAGTATGGGAAGTCTCTGAGACAGGAATCTATCCCTCCAGCATGTTCTGTTTATTGTGGTGACAAGTTTAGGTCCCTAGAGCGTCTAGCTCGGAGAAATTAGGATTTCTTTAAGTGGAGCATGTTCAACAGCACTGGGTTTGACATAGCTTTGTATGTTATTACATGTTATATTGCTAAATCATGCAATTTATAAGTAAGCATGACATCTACTTTTGTGGAAGTCATCATGCCACTGTACACGACTCTTGTCAGACTCATCATTGAGTATAATGCCCCTTTTGTATGTAATTGACTAGGAACATGCAACATCTGGAACGTCCACAGAATTTCATCACAAAATCAATATAGGGAGTAAACGCAATGTCCAGTGTATATCACCTAAAGCCACTAGCTCTATAGATTACTGAGAGATGATTTATGCCTGGCATGCAAGGCATCCTTAGATCCCGCTCTGATAGACCTTTTGCATATCCACAAAATGAACAGCACCAGAACTGCTAGATCTAAGGATGTATAAGTGTATTACTTCTGGTTTAAGCACTTGGGCTTCAGGCCAGTTATTTTACATTAAGAAGGTTCGTGGTCTGCACTCTTGTGGGAGGAGAGGCTGGACTCTGCCCTTCTGAGCTGTGAATTTCTGGTTAAAGGCTTATAGTGCCTGCATATTTCAACTGTTTCTTACTGAAATTGGTACACCTTGTTTGCTGTAGCATAGACTAGATCCAGGCCTGCTGAATCTAGCTTTGTTTGTATGCTTGTTGTTTGTTTGCTTGTTATTTCCCTGAAACGCTAATACCACCTAAAACGTGGCTTTTCAGCGCTTCTGTGGATCCCTAGTGATATCTGCATTGCTTACTGTACTTATTTCCTTGTTTCACTTAAAAGAAAGTTACTGTTTGTCGTTTTTGCATTTAAGTTACCTGTAACACATTGCATTAAAGTTACCTGGCACTTGCTCACTAAAGCAATTATATAAGTCAGCACTAAAAAATTAAAAGCACTACACCCTCACAAACTCCCCTTGAGTACCTTGTTCCCCATTGACCCTTTTTTTTCAATTATAAAGGAATACCCAATACTATTCTAGCATGTCCAAAGGTCAGTTTTCAATCTCCTCTCCGGTCCAGCTGGTGAATCTGGGAATCTTGAGGCAATGTTACAACTGCCTCGTACACAGACAACCCTCTCCTCCTCCCAACAAATTCCAACACATGTGAGAGATGCATCCATATAGCCAAACTGGAGGCTAAGCTCTCTCAACTCAGTACTGGCGTAACCAGTCAGGAGGAGAAGGAAACCACACTCACTACAATTCCAGTCTCACATAGACCTACCATGACAGCAAATCAAACACATAAACACACAAAAACATACTCAGAGGCTCTAAATAAAAATCTGCCTAAGCAGCAGAGACCTCCAAAGCAGACACCCAAGCAACCGCTACCCCAAAACAAAACACGTGCAACACACAGCTCACAAAGCCAGTGTGCTGAACAGTCACAGCCCTTAAGGCTAAACAACACACCTGATACACTTGTAATAGGTGACTCTATCGTCAGGCACACTGACGTCCCGCTCACCAGGCTGAACAAGGAGAGGGTCACGGTGAGCTGCCTGTTGGGCGCTAGGATCCACCACATAACACAAGCACTCAGGTCACTCCAAGGCAAGTACAAATATGACTCAGTCATTGTCCATGCTGGTGTGAATGACCTGAGACGTACCTCCCTGGACTACATGAAAAGAGACATAGAGGAGCTCTCTGAGCATGTGGCCCAGGCCGGTATGACCCTGACCTTGAGTAGCATCTTACCCTCACCAAGAATGATGCCACAATATGAAGACAAGATGATCAATTTCAACAATTGGCTGAAGTACTGGTGTCATTCAAAGGGGATCCAATGCCTGTCAGCCTGGGATGACATGCTCGACAAGCCACGATGCTTCGCTAGGGACGGCTTGCACCTGTCACCCCTGGGCTTTGGATATTGGCAAAGGCTCTTGCTACCCCCATAGTGCCTTTTTTAGGCAAGGCTCAAAAGACAAACCCACCTCCATAGGTATCACAAGGGATAAGACACTAAGAGTAATGCTACTCAACGCCAGAAGTCTAAACCTCAAGATGCATGCACTCAAAACTCTCCTTAGCATGGAGAACATCAATATCTGTGCAGTAACAGAAACCTGGTTCAAGGCTCCCGAGAGCACCCCAGCACTACCAAGTTATACCTCATACCATGCTTTTTGGCCCCAAAACTTGGACCAAACCACAAAAGGAGGGGGAGTATCAATATTCATCAAAGATACCCACACCTCCAGGTTGGTGGCACAGCACGAAGCATCAGAGACTATCCATGTGCAACTAACAGTGGGTAAAACTGCCTTCCAGTTTATAGCCTGCTACAGACCACCCTCCCAAACCCAGGAACCCCACTCGGCCTTCCTGAAAACACTGGAAAATAGGAAGGTCTCTCCAAACACCATTATATTGGGCGACTTCAACTACCCAAACATAGACTGGGAGCATCACTCTAGCTCCAACACCCTAGCCCAAAAGTTCCTAGAATTTATAAACTCAAATGCTATGGAACAACTTGTTACCACTCCCACAAGAGGGGAAAACATACTGGACCTGATCATCACCAACATGGGGACTCTATGCTCCAGACCAGAAGTGTATCCCTCACTGGTAAGATCAGACCATAAACTAATCTCACTGGATACCTTCAAAGCCCCCGGACATGTGGAAAATACGGCCCAGTCCGCAGAATCCTTTATAAATGCATTCTATGAACACCTTCAGGAATGCATGGATCATGCAATCCCAAATAAAACCAAGACCCAATCCTCCAAAGGCAGACGTCCTCTCTGGTGGACCCCAGCCATAAACATACTATACAATAGAAGGAGGAAGCTACTAAATGATAGAGCAAAATCCCAAAAAGGGAAGGCATCTCTGATCAGTATTAGCAAAAAACTACGGGCACTCATAAAATCATCTAAGGCCAGCTTCTAGAGAAAAATTGCACAGGACACTAGGGATAATCACAAGGCTTTCTTTAGTTATGTTAGGAACCTGGGTGGGAATTCCCAGATATGCTCAGAATTGGTCCAAAATGACAAAAAATACACCGAACCCACAGACATTGCCAACATCCTAGCTGACAGGTTCTGCGCAAACTTCTCCCCCCCACCTCCCCACCAAAAGGGCAAATATCTATCCCAGCAGAGTGCTGCCCCCTGACATCTCAGGTGCTCAGGTAAGAGCCGCCATCTCCAAAGCAAAAAACACAGCATCAATGGGACCAGACGGTGTCCCGGGCTACGTCCTACATGAACTCCAAGAAGAGCTAAACCCAAACATAAAACTACTGTTCAATCTCAGCCTTACTATAGGATATGTACCCAAAGAGTGGTGTACAGCAACAGTGGTCCCTCTCCACAATGGTGGTGCCTCAACGGATCCTGGAAACTATCACCCCATAAGCCTGACTAGCTTGGTCTGCAAAGCTATGGAAAGGATCATCATGGACCTCATAAATAAAGATATTGGGGACCTACAGACACTGGATCCTACCCAGTTCGGCTTTGTTAAGGCTTTGTTAAGGGCAGATCCTGCCTCTTAAACCTGGTTGATTTCTTTGAAACAGTCACAAAGGCCATTGATGAGGGGAAGGTGGTCCACACAGCCTACCTGGACCTCGCAAAAGCCTTCAATACAATACCCCACTCGGGCATTATAGATAAGCTCACCAGCTTAAATATAAACCCCTATGTCACTAGATGGGTTGCAAACTGGCTCAAGGACAGAACCCACATGGTTAGAATTGCTGGAGCCATGTCAGACTCCAAACCAGTTACAAGTGACGTCCCACAAGGCTCAGTCCTGGGACCTCTCTTGTTCGGTATATATTTCTCGGAGGTACAGGCCAACACGGAAGGACTGTGGCTGACCAAGTTCGCAGATGACTGCAAACTGGGCGCCATAATCGACTCTCCAGCCGACACAAGCATCCTCCAAAAGGGCCTCATAGAAACAGACAACTGGTGCCAGAGCCATGGCCTCAAGCTAAACGCCAAAAAGTGTATAGTCATCCCCTTTGGCAAAAACAAAGTGCCCACAAATTACCACATAGGTGGTAATCCATTAAGTACAGAAGAAGTAATTAGGGACCTGGGGACCCAAGTTGATAGCAGTCTCTCATTTGACAACCACGTGGCCAAAGTGGTTAGAAAAACATTTTATATAGTCCACCTAATCATGAAGGGATTCACATCTAGATCAGGGGAGGTCATCGTTTACTCATCCCTCATCAGGCCCATAATTGAGTACAATGCCCCTTTTGGGATGTACCTTACCAGACACCTTCAGCAACTGGAAAGACCCCAAAAGTACCTCACCAAGAGGATCAAAGGGCTCAAACAGATGCCATATGCTGCCCGGTTAAAGAAACTCCAGCTCTACTCAGTGGCATACCGCCTGTTCAGGGGCGATCAGTGCCTGACGTATAAAGCCATGTCCAACCCGGAATTAATGGACATGCTGCACCTCAGAAAATCCAAATCCCATCGAGCTACGCTCGGCGACTTGAACCTCAGCACTGAAATAAATAGGACATGCTGGAGGGACAGATTCATAACCCAGAGGCTCCCTTCACTCTGGAATAAAATCCCAGTCCAGGTTAGGCAGAGTCTCTCACTGACTCTCTTCAAGAGGAATCTTGATGAGTGGATGGGAGATCGTAGGTTTAACCCGGGTATCACTTCTGTGTCACTGTTAGACAGAGGCACAGTATACTAATCTCGAAAAAGGGCATAGCAAAATTAATTTAAAATGGGTGGCGAAAGCCAAACACATTCTGGCTAGGCTTATAAATGCCCTAGGGCAGATAGCCTAGTATGAACCTATGAACCTATAATTTGCTTGTGACTTAAATAGGGCATCTTGGAGGGACAGGTATGTATCTCAGAAAATCACCATTCCCTGGAATAGGCTTCCCATCCATTTGAAGCAGAGCCCTTCCCTTACCCTATGCAAACACAATCTGGGCCAATGAATGGAAGATTGAAAATTCATCCCTGGTTTGATATCTATGTCTCTGATGACAGCGGCATTCACTCCAGTAGAGCTCAGGAAGTTTGCAATGTAACTTCCAATGGGCGGAGCCTAAGTCTTTTGACAAAATCAAACTATGTCCTCACATTTCAAACAAATGTTCACATTTATGGAAAAATAGGGGTTATGAAGGAAGTATAAATGGCAAACTCTTCAGCACAAACTATTTTATAGTGGTAGTATTCTTTAGGTTCTAGGTCTTAAACCAAAGTTTACAAGTCACAGTAAACACAGTAACTATTACATTTGTAATATTTTGTAAATAACTTACAATATCTCAGCAACTACTCAAGTTACATACATACTGTTAGCAGCATTTTACTCATCTAGCTGAGAGCTTTCCTATGAGGCTAAGGAGTTCTGTCTGTGTTACTTGGTTGTTGAGATATTTAGAAAAATGTGAATCATGTTATCTATATAAATTAATATTATGAAAACAACAGTTAATATCTATTTACCTGCACTAGACAGAGGCCAAATATTAATGCAGTTGAGTTTGCCATTGTATAAACTTTAAGGTGAAATATTTTAAAAGCTTGTACATAGCATGGTTTGGGAATTATTGATGCAAATATGAACAAGCAATATTTGACGCCTGGAGGCATCAGTAGGAGTTGACTGTAAATGCACCTGGAGGCATCACTCGGTGCCCTTGCTAACATGCACGCCTTAAAAATAACCTCTAAAGCACAATAACATGTGGATTACATTTGGGTTTCATAGCTGGACTTATAAAGGCCCCAGTGGACATTAGGCTAGAATACACTTTTGAACCTATGAACCTACATAGCTCAATTAACAACAGAAATAAAGGAAAACACTGACCCTTGTCTGGTGATTGAAATCAGACCCCCTCCACTTTCCATGTGGTTGCCACTACATTGGACTGTTACACATGCTAAGAAGAATGCAGTGCATCACCAACCATAGACCTGAATTATTCCATTTATGTCTCTTTAATATTTGTTAACCAGAAGGCCACACAACAAGCTAAACTAGGGTGTAGCCACAGCAGAATAAATAGACAAATAGCTAACATACCTTACAGTTCCCTTTGTATGGCCTTCAACTGTCTAACCTAGTTAGAACTAGCCTACCTCCTCACTTTTTCAAAATTAATTGTCCACAATTTATTATACAAGCCCAACAAAGGTGCCCTACACTACAAAAAAATCCTCCAGCATTACTCCCCCTATATGACCTTAGAGTCAAAGAACAAATATCTTATCTCTAACCACAAATCGCACAATGCAGCTGGAGAAGTTGTGTAGTCCAACTACATCTTGAAAATGTGGAATTCTTTCCCCCTTACACTAAGACTCATGGGCAATATACATGCAACTGGAGATAAGCTAAAACAGTAGGTAAGTAAATCCAGGATATACCCTTCTACTTCCACAAGATAACTTCATTTCTCCTTACTGTATTGTTACCTTCGATACTTACATATATTGCTCTCAAGTTTATTAAGGATTTCTTCTATTCAGTTTACGTTGTACATAGCTACCATTTCTCTCAAGGATTTACTGGGGATTTCCTCAAATGCTACTGCATATATTGTACGTAGCCTCCACATTACTTTGTACAATATTATGGAGAAACAATAATATGATTGCAATAAACAAACAACAAAAAATATATGCATCACATTTTTATCAATTTCATATTATCTTCTTTAAACTTACCTATTGTGAAAACTGCATTCTTTTAAACATGCTTTACTTTTGTTTTTGATTGTTTAAAGCTCACTGTATTTCATACTAAAACTTACTAAATGAACATTTGTTTCACAATTAATGTAACGGGTTTTTCTCCACAGGCCTCCACTAAAAAGGGGTTTTATGCACAGCTGGATTTCACAATAAACAAATGCAAATAAATAATTTTTCTCACTTCTTTTTGATAAAGTCCTTTACATAACTGACCACAGCTCCTTCTACATCAACCATAACCTGATTTTTCACAATATATCTGCACAAATCTATTTCCCATTAAATAACATTTCATTCAGACTTTCATTCTAAATAACCTATATTGCATAAAATAAATCTCATCTACCCTTCCCACATTTTCTTTTTCTTACTCTTATAATATCCACGTGTAATCATATTCATATCTATATTGTTTGTTATTAATATTCTCAAAAGTGTTTTCTTCACACAACTTTTCTCAGTGTTTCATAAACCTTTAAAAAACATGCTCTGTTGTTTCTTCCTCCCCTCAAAATAAACACATTGAGCTGGATTCCAAAACCTAGCAGTGGACAGTGCCGCATGCTGAAGGAAGACTTCAACTCACCAGCTGCAGATGTGATTTCGGAAGACATGCCATAATCAGTCTGTGGGTTTATCTGTCAGTGTAGGACAATTATGAACTCTGTGCATGCCTGTTAGATTCCAAAGCACAATGTGCATGCCCAGTGCTGGCTCCATTTCCAAAATCTTTGCCAAATGCCATACTGTGAAGCAAGGAAAGGAAGCTATCATCCATGGAATTCTATGGAATCCTTATCAATATTAATTTAAAAAAAACAAAACAAAAATAAAATCTACCTGCACTGAATGAACTGTAACTGATAGTGGCATTTGAAACCATAGAGGAGGATGTGGTTGTGCATCCTAAAAAGCAGCTAACTAGGCAGAGAGCTAGGCTACAACTAAGCCAACTCTCAAATCAAGAAATTATTGGCAAATACTGCTTGACAGACAACTGGGGCAGGCTGCGTGCAACATGTGCACCCGACACATGTCTATACATAGATTGCAAGGCAGCCCCATACCTCTTGAAACCAAAATCTGTCTGAGCTTAGGTGTATTGGCATCTGCGACATTCCAACAACATATGTGAGATCTTGTAGGAGTGTCACAGACAGCTGCCAGTCACATCCTCACACAATTCCTGGCAGCAATGCCACCAAGGTAGATGAGCATATATACTTTCCATCTACACCCATGGAGTGGGAAAACATTATGCACTAATTCTATAACATTGCCAACTTCCCCCATGTTCTTGGTGAAATAGACTACACCCACATTCCTATTAAGACCCACCAGCAACCAGAATCAGAAAGATGACTCAAAAGAAAGGGGAGGCCATCACTGATTTGTCATTTGGTGTGTGCAGCAGATGGCAGCATAATAAATATCATGTTGACACACCCTGGGAGTTTCCATGATGTTACCATAAGGAGGGAAAGTGGTCTGAGTACATTCTAACACAGTCAAATACCTGAGGGACAACTGCTGGGTAAGTACAGAAACACAGCTAGGATGTAAGCTTAATACATCCCTGTCACCATTCTGTATGATGCAACATATGTGCTCCCCCCACCACAGCAGGTGATAGTGGTTATCTGCTTGAGCAGTGACTAATAAACCCATACAGAGAACCTTCCAACTCTGCAGAGGAGGCCTAAATAGAGAATACACTACAAAAAGAATCACTATATAGCATGTGTTTGTTGTACTGAAGGCCAGGTTCAGATGTCTGGACATATCCAGGTGCATTGCAATACACATCTGAAAAGGCAGCAAAGATGATTATTGTGTGTGCCATGCTACAGCATATGCTAACAACCACACATGGTGATCTTCCTGCTGCTGGTGTAGGTAAACTACTCCAGAACCACAGATGTCTGAAGATGGCATTCCACAGCTATCAGAGGTGGAACAAGAGAACTCAGGAGGCAAAAGAAACAGCTGTGGGCAATGGAGGATGTGATCACAAGTCCAGACTCGAGCAACACAGCAGTATCTGTCACATACCTTTGAGTCATGACAAACCACAAGTACAGACGTACACACATTAAACATTAATATTCAGGTGTTGCCCCACCACAGCAGCACAGATGGCATCAATACCGCTTAACCTCTTAGAGCAAGAAATTTGGACAAAGCCAGAAATAAAAGTGGGACAAAGGCCCCAAAATAGGGCCACTTTTTAAATATTGCTTTTACAGACTTAGAAATATGATAGAATAACAGGTTTTGCATTAGCATGCATTTTCTGAAGGGTATGAAATCTGAAACTCAAATGGCTGTCATTATTTTCTAACTTTAACATTTAATGATTTGCAACTAATTTGCCAGAAAAACACAATTTTATGAAAAATGGGCCAAAAATAAGAGGCAAAAATCTGGACATTCTACGAAAATCTGTACATTTGAGAGGTATGATTGCATCTAATGAACATGACCCAGAAGATGTACACATTGAGCATCAGACATAACAACATACATTTAACAGTATGAACATTTACAGATCTATCATGACAGGGGCCATAAACTCAGAGCACAAGTGACACAGGTAAGCATACAGGCTCATAGTGGTGTATGTGTGAAAGCAGACAAAAAGGGACATACTTTTGTGAACCCCACCCCTATCTCTCCTCTAGCAAATAACACAAACAGGAAAGCAAGTCAGGACGTACTGCAGAACTGTTGTCAATATCACAAGTAACATATAGCAATGTAAAGTAGGGAAAATTTGTCATGTTCTGAAGGGAGTCACCTACATTAGTAAAACTAACAGACTGCCGTGGCATCAAACTCCACAACAAGTACAGACAGATGACATCATCAGTGGTCTGTGCAGCATTCATCATTGCCACAGGGTAAGAATGACACAACAGGAATAATGGATCAACTATCAAATTTACTCTAATGTTGTCTAGGGTGCCCACATTCTCAACTCACACAGCAGTCTGGGTTGTCCCTTCTGTGTATGGAAACACTCAGACCAAGTTGCCCCACAGGGGAGACTGATGAGGTGACACCAGCATGTGGAGACACATTGTGGGAAGGAATACAGGTGCAAGTTGATTGTCTGGTCATGACTGCTTGGCCTCACACTGGATTAGCCAGCAGCAGATGTCTGTGCACATTGCAGCATAGATATTAATGCCCAATGGGCAAGGGTTGGTCTACTGAATGAGGGCCTGTCTGTACAGCCAGGGCACACAGCAGTAACCAGGTTTTCAGTGGGCAGTGCTTCAGATATCATGCTGTCATTCTGAGCACCCAATGCCACCATGACCTTACCATGTCTGTGCTCCTTCCCTTCATACAACACAGACAGCTGTTGTACAACACTATCTGTGGCATGGGCAGGTGCATGGATGTCAGATCAATGACGTTGCAGTGAGCATTCTTTTGCCTGTAGGAGTAGGTGGACACCCTCAGACATGTGCCCATGCACATCAGATACACTCTGAAATCTACTGTACTGTACAGTATAGCTCTCCTGTGGGGAAGTGTCAACATCACCAGCAGACTCAACATGGGATTTTGGTGCACAGGCATCACCCTGTCCAACATCTGGTGCAGAGGTATCATCCTGTCCAATATCTGATGTCTCCATATAGTCAGAATGGCTGGATATGTTTTCCTACGCATCTGAGACTACAGCCTCATTCACATGAGTGTCACCATCTGGGTCAGAATGCATCAACAAAGCTGTATCCTGTGTGCCAGGAGTCATGCTAGGACAGTGAGACACATCAGATCCCATTTCAGGATCAGTGAACAGGCTAATAGAGGATGGAGCCAGTGAACTTGCTAAAAGAAGAAACAGATTACACAGGTCAGGTAAATACACATCTATCACATTGTGGATATCAGTACTGACATATGTCAAACTATATCACCACAATGTAATATATGCTAAGTTCCTACCAAGAGGTCATGACCGAGTGTGGCCTATGGAACCTATATACAAGAGAACTGACAATTATGTTACAACATACATGACACATGTGAAGAATAACACAAGACACACATGACATCCTCATGGGAATCCAGCGAGGGCTGAAATGCAACTGTTGTAGGAAAAATGGCATCAGCATAGTATTATTAATAAGCACGTATTTGCCAGCATGTACCATTCATACAGAGGTACAGCACACAGTAGGTTATATATACACATAGCAGCTTTTTGTGGCTCTCATATACAGAGGTAGAAGGACTTGGTATTAATGGAGGACAATAATAGGAGTAACAGCACTGACACATAGGAAACAGAAGAAATACCATACCAGTTACACCCTCCCTATGTGGTGAGTTGTTGTCTGTCATAATAAAGGTCCTGCAGCGTGAAAATATAAACAAGACAAGCACAGTCATGAATACAAGCATAGGCACATGATAACATATACAACACAGAAACAAGATACGGTGATATTCATGTGACATACAGTGCAGTTGTTGGCATTGTTGTCCTGGTGTATGAAAAACAATTACATTAATTTCATACAACACAGGTGTGCTACACAGTGCTGCAGCCTATGAACATGGTGGTAAACCATGCCTGGTCTGTCTGTAGGTGCACCTGCATGACTCATGTCTTCAGAAGATGTATCTTATGATTTCAATGGGCCATCACCAATGGCATCCCTTGACTTCTTGTGCCAGTGTACCCTGTTGGCTGCACAAAGGATCATGTCACAGCACTGTTGGCAACAGGTCTCAAGGGATCTATCATGACTTCCCACAGCATTAATCACATTGGTCCATACTTCACTCTTCCAAACTGCAGTTCCTGCCCATCCAAGGAGTCTCTGTCCATGCTGGCACAGAGCATCAATTATAATTTTATTTACTTGGGCAAACATTGGTCACCCCTAGATCTGTTTGCCATATGGAAGCAAGTTATATGCACATGGTTAGATTCACGTGAGGACCCACATATGAAGATGATTGTACTGACAGCTTATGTCAATTGACCTCCTCTTCATTCCTGTGCACTGCAAAATTATATAAAATACTCCTTGCCCCATATAGTAGTGTGAAATATAAAATGACATATGTGAGATGTAAACAAAGCCTTAGTACGTAAGGTATGGAATAACATCATAGCTTGTGATATCTGTAGAGGTTTTATGAGGTTGTATGTTGGATTTGAATCCATTACATTACAGTGGAAGACAAACCACAACACGATTGTGCCACACAGTCAGTACAATCTGATGTCCTTCACAGCAACATACTCCTCAAAACATACAGTGTGTGTATACCAATAATATTAGATCACTGTCAGACACAACCACAGCTAATGAGGCACATCCTAAAAATGTCCAGTACTGTCAATAGATGTTATGCAATATGAGCCTTAACAGACAACCAGAGGAAAACAAGCAGTCATAGTAACATGAACTGTTAATCATGAATAGATACATATCAAGACAATTCTTAGTGAGGTGTCAATGCTGTCCTCATTTTTTCTGTAGGAGATGAAATTCAGTAACAACTACTAGCATATTACTCTTAGCAAAAATATCTGTCCAGTACCAAATGTACAACTTACATAAAATGACAGAAAGCCTTGTTATACATAAGCATACCAGAGATAGTACAAGGTAACCAGACATAAACATGGATATATTTTTAATGAGGCACTATTTATAGTACATGTATTACTAAGCATCAATAAATATCCATAACATATATACAACTGCATTCTACAAAGCAGTGTACAGATTACTGTTGGAATGTGTTGGTTTCCAAGTATACTACAACTTGTACAGAGTCATCAGCAATATACACACAGGTTTCATTATTGAATCCATTGATATTGTTCACTGGGTTTCTTTACATTTATCTGTACAAGTGCATATGTGGAATCCCTGCTAGTTAGTGATGCAGATGTATCCACCTGTAAGCATACAGGTCAGTCCTACAACCCTCCAGTAAGTCACATGCATTTTGTATTGTGGACAAAATTTCCCTAAAAACATCAGTTTAAACATGTAAAAATAAATTTCTAAGGCGTAATAAATAATATCATAGGTCTATAATGACTGGAATATGTATAGCCTGCCACAGGAATGCCAGCAGGTGTCACATTACCTTTGAAAGTACCTATAGGTAGACCTGAAAGTAAGACCAGCTATGTGCACACAGCTTTTAAGTCCCATTTACACCATACATAATTAATGAGGTTCATTAACATCTATGGTTTTGGAATCCCATTTGCACATGTCTGAGTAAGTTCTCAAAGTTCAAAGCATTAAGAATAGCTCGGTGTAATGAGAAGACACTCCATGCAAATAACCAATACATATCATTAAACGGGAACATGTTTAACATACACCCATTACCCTCCAATGATCTGATACCATCTGTGATTGGTCCCTACTCTGGGACAACAATAAAGGAGACTCATTCCACACCATTGACTCCAGTGAGACACGGTCACTGAGAACAAAGATGGATTCACACAGTATTTTCAGATGCAGCTCCTTGCATCAAGCACAATTTCCCTTAAGATCACACAGGGAGCACACTCCAGATCTGGAGCAGTACTCTCTTTCTCTCTCCAGACCCACACAAAACTCCACACTAACCACTTTGGAGCTCTGCATCCCTGTTTCCAGTACCTGTAACACACACTTGGATATTTAAGTTTAACATACACATACACACCTGGAAAAAACTGGCACATATTTACTAGCTGTGGCCTTTTCTGCCCAGACTCTTGAGGTAATCCTGCTGCCACCAGTCAGCTACCCTAAGGCTCTTACAAAGGGCACCAAATTATACTATGTAAAAATAATACCAATACAAATGGTAGGGTGTGACCAAAGCAGCAAGGCTTTCAGGAGCTGCCACAATGTCACTAAAACAAATATAAGTACTCTCAAGATGTTAAAAGTATTCTCTAAAGGACCAGCCACAATGAAAGGTATTAAAGTATTTAATGATAAATAATAAAACAGAAAACAGGAGAATACTGAATACAATAAACAACAGAGTTTCAACCACAGATGTATAAAAATAATACAGTTGGATAGTTTCTCACAGATGCAGAAAACAATACTAAATGATTCTCACTAAATGTCCCTGAAAAACTAAAGAATTACTGTTCCCTGACTACCTACTAAAGCAAAACAAGCTGATGTGTGCTGAGTGTCTAACCACAGCAAATGCCAGAAGATGTCTCTGTCTGTGTGGATGTGTGAGATATATATCCTGTCAGAAATATTTCCTGTCAGGTTCTAAATTGCTTCTGCAAGAGTTCCAAAGATGTCAAATGCTGGTTAGAGGATGACATGACCTGTGGTCACCTGACTCTGGTACAATACACATACACAGAATTTTGCTAAGATCTGTGACAGCATCTGAAAGCTATAATGCAGTTTCAAACTTTTCTCCCTTCTAGGATTCTCTGATAAACATACACATTTGATCAATTACAACAATGCAACCTAATATATATGCATATATTCTTTCAGTCCAGAAGGACCTACTGTCAATGCATTTTTAATACAAGTAACTTTACAATTTTTTTTTAACTCAAGCATCTGTACAAATTAGTTTGATAGTCAAATAACATACAATTCTTTACAAAACTCCAGCTAGCTATGCTGGCTAATGTACACATGACTGCCCTTATCTCCCTCACATGGATGGCACTACCTCATAACATTACATCATCTTATAAGTGCCACTTTTAAAACATGATTTTGGTACATTTACAGGTCAGACCATGGCTACATAAGAACTGAATGGCTCCTCACTGAGCAATTTTTAGAAATTTGCTGTATTAACATTATCATCAATGTGGCTACTGTGAGGAGGCTTCAATGTGTCCAGGCACCCATCTTGACTGAGGAGAGGGCCATGTAGATGGTAACCACCTTCAGTGGAGTGGAGCATCACATGAGAACAAGACCACAGAACTTCACAATAATCAACTTGTAGAACCAGATTGAGAGGGAGCATTGTTCTGGAATCTACCAAACTGGACTGCAGGCTCACAACTGGTACAACGACCTGCTTTGGAGAGACTCTGGGGATCTTCACCAGAGGTTCACAGCAGTGTGGAGACAGCCAGCAGATGCCTACAGGTCATAGTGTTAACATAGCTTACAGTTGCAGGTTTGAATCTCAGGTCATTCAATCTGTATTCATAAGTCACGCAGTGTATAAAGTATGCCATGTGATACAACAATAAATGAATATGTAGAATCTTGTACTGTTATTCAATGTAAAAGGTAGGGAATAGGTGCTGCTTGCTGTTATTTTATATTTAGCTAGTATTTGCCATTCATACATGCTCTGTACCTTTTGCAGGTGATGAAGACAGGGCAAGGAATAGTTCATTGAGGATACACACAGGCTGCAGGAATAGTGGAGGGAGAGAGGTATGGTTAATACATTTTCATGTTATTTTACCTATAGTACTTAAGAAAATTGTGAGAGGACTGGCTTGGTTTGAGGCTCCATACATGCTAGCAAAACTATGGAGCATGCATCTGCAGGGTAACAGCAGTAGTCATGCATTTTCTATGCTTGCCAGTATGTATTTTATAAAAATCTTTACGTATGAGATAGCAGCGAGGCATGTTTGCTGATGGTCAGCAATGTTTTTTGGCTTCTCCCATTAGGGGTCACCAGTATGCAGATTGATTGGCAGTGGAGGTTTTACAGTGTCAAGTTGCCGGCCCAGTGCCCAACCTTCACAGAAGGCACACTCCTGCCTGCATGTCTTTAAAGCTCACTTGACCACAGGGAGGACATGCAGACTCTGCAAAGAAGGAGCTCCAGCCTAGAACTGAACTGGTGAACCTCTTGCTGTGGAGCGACAACACTAACTGCTGCACCAGCATGTTTGCTGATGGTAATGTTATTAATTTTACATCACAGCCTAGATGACAGTAAATTATGTGAATATGTCACAATACTTTAGACTATGATTTTTCGTGTCTATATCAGAACATCGAAGTTTCAAAACTTTGAATGTTCTAATATCGACCCGTTTTGAGCGAACACTAAAAATAGTGAAGCTGCAGAACACTGCAGAACAGGCCGGTTCTGTGGCTTTGCTATTTTCAGCACTGTGGTGGAAATTTAAGCGTCGAGTTCAGGTAAGTGTGCGATTGTGTGGTTGTTAGGATTAGGGTGCAGGTTAGGTGAGTTAGGGTTAGGGCACAGGTTAGGTGAATTAGGGTTATGGGCGGGATAAGTGAGTTAGGGTTAGGGTGCGGGTTAGGTGAGTGTGCGATAGTGAAGGACCTTAGGGTTAGGGTTTGGGTTAAGGTAAGATGATAGATAGTAGTGTATGTATAGTTTAGTGTAGGGTTAGTTGTAGGATTATAAGTGTATGTGTGTGTATTGATGTTTTTTAGGTGTGCTTGTGTTGTGTGTATGTGTTTCATAATAGCAAATTTTTTTCCCAAGGAAAAAATTTGGTGTTCTGAATGTTCGATATTATGTGGTTTAGATATTTTAGGTTTGATGAAATAGCATTCATTATTTTCATCTTTCATTAATGTGATATAAACATGATTTTTTACATACAGGTTAATCATCCTTTTACTGTTGTTTGTACAGCAGGTGGTGGCATATCTGTATGCTTAGTGACTGCTCTGTTGAGTTTAGCCTGCCTGTTCACATACTGGAAGGATGTCTGCTGTTAATGGACTATGTCTGCCAAGTACTTCAGTTCAACATGGTTATTGCTTCTGCCTACAACACTGATGATGCTTTGTTTACAACACACTTGTATCCTATGTTTAGGAATTGTTGTGCACATAGCAAATCCTTTTCTTCATTTATATCTGCTTTTTACATGATCAACAATCAGTATTACAGTATCAGAATTCTGCAGTTACATACATAGCATTTGCTAAAAAATGTATATAGCACTTTGATACATTAGTAGACAGACAATACTGTTTCTATGACATAAACTATGGTTTTATATGTCACATGCTGTCACTGTGTTTATGATTGTCCATTTTATGTAGGGTGTTGTGTTGCATTCCAAATATTTGATGCTGTTGTGTTAGAAAATTAATATGGTGCATTGATCATCTCATTTGCATTTTAGTTTTATGTTTCCTACTGATCTTTCTTATTACTGTAACTTCATTATTCAAATAGGTTATTTGGAGGCTATTAACATGACTCATTACTTGCACAGACATCTGATTACAATTGTGAGTGATTCACATATTCACAAACAGACATAAATGTGTGAGATGCACACATACAATACATTGACTTAGTGATATCATCTCAGACAGTCTATTTACCAGTGTAGCGAGGCAATATCTGAAGTATTACTCACTAGAGGTCACAGTAGTTGAGTTATGTTATTAGATTCATAGTGTAGTACTTGTTTTGCAATGCAGACACTTGTCAGTGTTGCATGGCACAGTGTCATGGTGTGCTTGTCTTCAGGATAATATCTACATGAGTTGGCTTTGTACATGGTTGATATGCATAATGATGGCTGGTTAACAATTATTCAGGTAATGGCAGGATTTCCATAGATAAGCAGTGTTATGCAAACTATGTGGCCTGTTAACATTCTGTGATGGGTATAGTATCCTTAACATGGGCCTCTATTGAACTCATCCATTACTATAGATAACAGGACATTAGGAATGTGACATGCATGAATATTCACCCACTAGTCTCACTTGTTTTCATAAAAATCCTTATACATAATCCTTGTAGGAAATATCTTCTGAGAATGAGGTTTTAATGACACCTGTAAAGTATGGTGATATAACTTTCTTCTCATATGCAGGAATCATGCTGAAGTCATATTAGGTCATGTCTTTTACATTCTTTATGTGCACAGCAGTTTGCATTTCATGACAGATATTTATTGCGCAGGAATGTGGGGCCTAATAGACATGTGGCTTTCATCATTATGGTTTAGATTCATGCTCATATCTATCAAACACTTAGTACAAGAAATCTGGACAAAGCTGAAATTAATGGGGAAACAAAGGCCCAGAAATAAGGATATATATTTAAAATATTGCCCTTATAAACTTAAAGAGTTACTAAAATAAAATAATTTGTGTTAGCATGGATTTTCTTAAAGACATGAAGTTTGAAATCCAAATGCATTCCATTATTTAGTGGCTTCAATCATCAATGGTTTTCCAGAAAAAACACAAGTTTTATGAGGAAAACATCAAAAATATGAGCAAAAATCTTAACACTCTGCAAAAATCTGGACAGTTGAAAAGCATGTTCATGCCTTACATCACATATGGTGTTAGATTTGACGATGGGCATACCATGTTGTAATTTATCATACCAAATATGTTCAGCCTGTGCATTGTGTCATAGTAGGTATGTTATGAACTCATATAGTTGTAGGAATGCATATTATTATGTACTTTCTTTCATGTTATGCAATTTATATTGTCAGAACATGGGACCCATGGACGATCTCCTATCAGATGCCAGAGATGAGGTCATGCCAGACCACAGCCTGAGTCCTCGGATTCCAGTAATTGTGATGGCCATGATGGAAGTTATGATGATAGCAAGGAAGGACCTGGACTTGCATGTGCCACCATCTCTGCTGCACCCTGGAGGAGATGCTGACCACCACTACCAGCAGACAATTTATGGGACCAGATCTAGAAGGTGATGATTGATGTCTTTAGGACACAGTTAGAGGACCTGATGGAGAATTTCTTCCAGTATATGGCATGGGCTATGCAAGACTCATTAAGGGAAATAGCCTGAGAGATTATTCATGGTGTTCATCACTATCAGGACAGGCCCTCATGACCCTCCGCATTCTCTGTGTGATTCACTTGTGTACTGCTGGCACCATGGTACTGTATAGGCACACCTGTGCATGCACGGCATATTGCTGTCATGCTTATGTGATACACATGTGACCTTACAATGCAGATGTCATGTGACATTTTGCTTTATGTTGCACCTGGTGCATGACAAACATTACCACATTTGACATGCAGTAATCATGCTGATGTTCATGAACTGTTGCACTTGATGCATACATTGCTCCGTGTCAGCAGGTTTGGTACTCCTTATGTCTGTGTGTATGTGTGAACTCCTATTCATGCATTGCAGCATATTGTTGTTATGCAGAATACACTGTGGCCCTGTATGTTACACTTATGAATTTTTCAGTTAACATGCTACTATTGAAGCAAGAGTTCCACTGTAGACATGTGTGAGATTGACAGCAATTTGTAAACATTTTGCCTATGCTTCACAAATAACACAGTGAGATGGGTATGTTTTGTCAGTTGCCATGTCATGTCTGTTCAATAATGGAACATATCCTTGCCCTGTGCTTTGCATGACACTGTGTCCTGCTGTCTCATTGGTATACTTTTTTGTGTGTGTTATGTATTGGTAATGATGGTGCCATGTTATATCATCTAAGTGTGGCTGCTATATTTATTTTATTTTTATTTATTTTATTTTATTTTACATTTGTTGACCGGGATAGTCCGACTGGATGCATGTCCGTTTTCAGCAGAGGCCCGGGGAGAAAAGCTTCGAACATACAGACAAAAAACATACATACATACTATGGGTTTTACAAAGTAACAGGGAAGAAAAGCTCCAATTGTGCAGATAAAAACATACATCCCAAGCAACACGTAAACAACAAGCAGATATCACAAGTAAGCATGGTGTGGCCCTCAAGAGGGATCCACAATTTAACAGTATGTCGTAGAATGTAAAAATTAATAAACAGGTGGATTACAGCAACACTTTATTAAAAGAAATGTACAGAACAAGATTGCCATTGCAAGCATTTGTGAGCAAGAAGCTAGTACATTGCTGTTGAGTTAGGGAGTTGTTATGGGGATTAATCGAGGTTGGTACATGGACAGAGCCAGTGCCTTTTATAATACTGTTTGAGGCATTTTTTTAAAGAGGCTTAGAGAGGGTTCCCGGGTAATGTCTGCTGGAAGTAAGTTCCAAGCTTTGCCAATGGAGTTGGCAAATAAGGAGTCACCAGCTGAGTTATTAGCTTTCAGTGTTTGGACTAACAGCTTGTTGGATGAGCGTAATGGTCTGGAGTTACTATATGGTTTTATGATAGTTTTAAGGGCAGGAGTGTTTTCAGGTTGGTTGAGAATATTATGTGCTACTATTAGCTGATTGAACTGTATTAAGCTTGGCAGTTCTAGCCATCCAGTGGCAGTGATGTGTCCTATATGTTGATCCAGTGGCAAATCTGGCAATATGGTGTTAACAGTGAGAGAGTTTGGTAAGCTCTGATTTGTTTAGGTTACAGAGTATAGGGGAAGCATATATAAGGATGGAGAGAAGATGAGAGTGGGCGATACGATTCTAGCTATAGGGGTTAGAAAAGGTTGATTTCTGTATAGAGCGCCAAGCTTTTTGTTAATGGTTTTGATAGTCTTGATGTGCAGGTCGAATTTGAGATTATTATCTACTATTACCCCTAAGAGCTTGGTTTGGATATCTGGTGAGATAGAGGTACCATTATTTGATGTTATAGTAAAGGAATTGGGGTGGATCTACAAATGGGGGTAAAGATTAACAGTTTGGTCTTATTGGGATTCAACGGAAGACGGTAATTAGTGAGCCACTTTTCAACCATGTTGAATGTACTCTGGGTTAGGGTTTGTAGGGCTGTTGGGGAGGAGGCTGAGCAGATCAGACTGGAATCATCTGCATATTGGATGCAGGATGTATCTGGGATGGCAGTGTGTATGCTATTGATAAAGATGGAAAAGAGTAGAGGACCTAAAATAAATCAGTGCATATGTATACCAGTTCCCAAATTTGGGTATGTGTGTGAATAAGCAATGCATGTGGAAATGAAGCATAGGTCAAAGAAGGCATACTTGAAGTTTGCTATATAAATCAACAATCTCATGGTATATACATGAATGGCCCAGTGGTGATCTATCCAATATTTAAAGGATGCCTGTCCATGTATATATGGACAGTGACGACTTTGAAAATAAAGCCAACAAAAGCAACAAACAGAGATTTAAAAAAATAGCCAGTCTACTTACAGGCAAGCTGTGTGAATCATGTGATCGGACATAGCTGCTGATGTCATAGCATTTCCCATATCTATCCTGATCAACAGGTCCCTAACTGTTGGTTCTATCCCCCCATCTGGAAAATATTCCATGTTCCACAAAATTATCCAGTTATAGACCTATTGCCATTCTTTCACCACTGGCCAAAATAATGGAAAAGTGCATCCACAAACAAATCATGAACCTTCTCATTCAGAGCCAAATACTGTCTTTCTCTCTGCATGGCTTTAGGCCACATCATAGCACCACCTCAGCTCTCCTTTCCTTCATTAATGCCATAAATCTAAACAGAAATAATACCTTGCTGTCAACAGCCTTTTCCTACACCTCTCAAAGGCCTTTGATATGGTCAATCACCATTTATTCATCCACTCTCTGGAATCTATTTCCCTGGACAACCATACTATACAGTGGTTCCAATCCTATCTGAATGACAGACAACAAGCAGTACTTTGGCAGGGCAAACTATCCACTCTGTTACCTCTTACTCCTGGAGTTCCATAGGGCAGTCATCTGCGAACTTCATTAGCCAAAGACCTTCTGTGTTAGCCTGTAATTCAGAGAAGTTGATACCAAACAGGAGAGGACCCAGCACTGAACCCTGTGGTACTCCACTTGTCACTGGACTGAAGTCAGATTTGGAATTGGCTACTATCACAGTGTGGGTTCTGTCAGCGAGCCAGTTGGCAACCCATCTTGTGACATAAGGATTTATACTTAGTTTTGTGGGTTTATCTATAATTCCAGACTGGGGGATGGTGTCAAAAGCCTTGGCAAGATCTAGATAGGCTGTGTGAAACACCTTACCCTCATCTACAGCTTTGGTGGCTGCTTCAAATAAGTCTATCAGGTTTAAGAGACATGATCTGCCTTTTACAAACACAAACTGGGTGGGGTCCAGAGTTTGGAGATTACTAATGTCTTTGTTTACAAGTTCCATGATGATACATCCCATGGCCTTGCAGACCAGGCTCATCAAGCTAATGGGACAGTAGTTCCCAGGGTCTGTGGTGGATCCTCCTTTGTCGAGTGGGACAACCATCTCTGTGCGCTATTCAGTGAGCACAAAGCCTGAGGTGAGTCTATGATTGAATATGGTACTTAGGTGGGGTGCCACTTTGTTCTGTAGTTCATGTAGAATGCAGCCTAAGATGTTGTCAGGTCCCACGGATGCTGTGTTCTTGGCTTTGTAGAGTGTGGGTTTTTACCTGTGCAGCCGTGATTACAGGAACGTTGCATTCTTCCGGTATAGAGATGGGCCCTTTAGGGGGTGAGAGTGGGGTAAAGTTAGCACTGAACCTATCTGCCAGGATGTTGGCAATGTCAGTTGTTTCTGTATATTTAGTGCCATTGTGCTGTAACTCAGAGCAGATCTAAGTGTTGCCTTTGAGATTCTTGACATAGCTATAGAATGCTTTGTGGCAGTCTTTAGAAATAGTGGTAATATTTTTTTTGTAACCAGCTTTGGAGGATTTTATAAGGGATCTCAGCTTCCTACTGAGGCTGAACAGGGAGTTCCTCCAATCATGGGATTTTACTCTTTTTCGCAGCAGTTTCTTTCTTCTGTTGTAGAGTTTGTTTAAGGCAGGGGACCACCAGATTGACTTCCTTTTTTTGGAAGATAGCATCTTGGTTCTATTAGGGATAGCATGATCCATGCACTCGTGTAAGTGCTTATAATGTGCATTTGTGTAGGATTCAGAAGTCGTACCTCTATTGTCAGTCTGCATGCGTGTTGTGAAGCTTGCCACTTCTGTCTTAAGAAGCGTGAAGTTGGCTTTGGAGACATTTGTTATGGTGGTTTCCCTAATAAGGGGTGGGGGCGGGAAGTGGATGTATAGGGTGATTAGCTTGTGGTCGGATCTGACCAATGAGGAACTGACCTCTGGTGTGGAACACCAGTCACCCATGTTGGTAATGACCAGGTCTAGGATATTGCTGCCCCTGGTGGGTGTGTGGATAAATTGATCCAAGTCGTTGTAATTTATGAATTCCAGAAAACTTTGAGCAAAAGAGTAGGTACATGAGTAGTTTTCCTAGTTAATGGTGGGGTAGTTGAAATTGCCCATATTAGGGTGTTAGGTTGTACCCTAATATTTTCCAGTGTATCAAAAAATAAGGAGTGGGAATCCTGGGGCATGGTGGGGGATCTGTAGCAAGCTGCAATTTGGATTGCCGTCTTGCCCATTGTTTTTTGCACTTGGATAATCTCGGATGCATTATGCTGAGCAACTAGCCTGGAGGTGTGGATATTCATAATGAATATGGACACGCCTCCACCTTTAGTGTTTCGGTCTAGGTTAGGTGGCCAAAAGATGTGGTATGAATTATAGCCTGTAATTTAGGGGTGCTCTCTGGAGCCTTGAACCAGGTCTCTGTCACTGTGCAGATGTCGATGTTCTCCATTTTAAAGAATGCCTCGAGTGAGTGCATTTTGATGTTTAGACTTCTAGCATTGAGTAGCATTACCCTCAGATTTTGCTTGTTTGTACATGTTACAGTGGTGTCTGTCATTTGAACCTTGCATAAAAAAGGCACTATAGGGTTGGCAAGAGCCTTAGCCAGTATCCGGAATCCCAAGGGCGACAGGTGCAGGCCATCTTTGGCAAAGCATTGTGGTCTGTCGAGCATGTCATCCCAGGCAGACAGATACTGGATCCCCTTAGAATGACACCAGAAGCTTAGCCAATTGTTGAAGTCAATCATTTTGTCCTTGTACTGTGATATCATTCTGGGTGCTGGCAGTATGCTACCCAGGGCTAGGGTCATACCTGTCACGGCTACAAGATCAGAGAGCTCCTCCATGTCTCTTTTCATGTAGCCCAGGGAGGTGCATCTCAGGTCATTCACACCAACATGGAAAATGACACAGTCATATTTGTACTTGTGGAGTGACCTGAGTGAATGCATTATGTGGCAGATTCTGGCACCTGACAGGCAGCTGACAGTAACTTTCTCCTTGTTTAGCCTGGTGAGTAGAAAATCAATGTGTCTGACAGCAGAGTCACCTATGACTAGAGTGTTGGGTATGTTGTTATGCCTTATGGGGTGTGATTGGGTGGCACACTGAGTATGTGGACTATGTGTCATTTGGGTTACGTTGGGGGATGGATGTTGCTTGTGTTTCAGCTTTGGAGGTCTCTGTTACTTGGGCCGATTTTTATTGAGAGCCTCCGTGAATGCAGGTTTGTGTTTTGTGTTTCTATGTGTGTGTTTTGGTGGTGTAGGTTTTAAGGGACTATAGGATGAGTGAGGTGTGGTGCAAGTGTTTACCCGCTCCTCTTGACTGTCTACTCCATTCTTGGGTGAAGAGGGCTTTGCTTCCAGTTTGGCTATATAAGTGCATCTCTCACAGGTTGTAGTGTTGGGTGGTAGGAGGAGAGGGTTGTCTGTGTACATGAGGCAATTGCTGCATTGCCCCAAGATGCCCAGATACATCAGGTAGACAGGAGAAAACACCAGGAGCTGACCTATAGACATGCCTGGATAGGTGCTTATTTATTAAGTACTAAAATCTGTTTTCCTCTAGACAAGTGAGAAAAGTTGAGTGCTGTAGTAATCTGTAGCTTATTTAGTGCTTACAATGAGTTGTGAACAAGTGCTGAGCTCAAAGAAACAAATCTGAGTGCTGAAACTAAAAAAACTGTCTAGTTCTAAGGGAAAACCTGAAGAGCAGACTTTATGACGCTGAGAATATTTTAACCCTAGCTAAGCAGTGATGAATAAAGTGCATTTTATTTTAATATAACAGTAGCAAATGAGCAAACTGATTTAAACAAATTAACCAATTAACCAATAAAAAGCTAAAAACTGAGCCACTTTCCAGCAGTCTTCAATCAGACAAGTTCTAACTGCACACTCCTGCCACTAGGGTGCAGGGCAACCTTCTCCAGAAAAAGATGGCCTGGATTAGTGCTCAAGTTATACAAACAAAGCTAGATTCAGCAGGTCTGAATCTAATCTTGTGCTACTGCAAGCAAGGCATACCAATTTCAGAAAGAAACAGTTCAAATAAGCAGGCACAATAAGCCTTTAACTAGAAACTCCCAGCTCAGAGGGGCAGAATCTACCCTCTCCTCCCAAAAGAGTGCAGACCATACCTTCTTAATGTAAAATAACTGGCCCTAAGTCCAAGGGCTTAAACCAGAGCTAATACACTTTTAGAATAACAGACACTAAGCCTTTAATCAGCAACTCCAAACTTAGAAGGATGTAAGCTACCTGTTCTGCCACAACAGTGAAGACCACAAACCTTCTTATTGTAAAACAACTGGTCTGAAGTGCAAGTGTTTAAGCCAAAGGCTTAGAATAACAGATCCAATTTAATCAGACTACTAACAAGCAGTAATAAATGCAGCAGAATAAATGCAATTAAGGCAGCAAAAGCAAAATAAAGTAATAAAGTAGGAAGAAACACAAATACAGTAAAAGCAGATGAATAAAGTGCAATTTTTTTATAACAATAGAAAACGAGCAAATTGATTTAAACAAATTACCCAATTAACCAGTAAAAAAGCTAAAAACTGAGCCCTGTTCCAGCAGTCTTCAATCAGACAAGTTCTAACTGCACACTCCTGCCACTAGGGTGCAGTGGAACCTTCTCCAAAAGAGATAGCCTGGATTAGTGCTCAAATTATACAAACAAAGCTAGATTCAGCAGGCCTGAATATAGTCTATGCTACAGCAAACAAGGTGCACCAATTTCAGAAAGAAACCGTTCAAATAAGCAGGCACAATAAGCCTTTAACCAGAAATCGCCAGCTCAAAAGGGCATAATCTAGCCTCTCCTCCCAAAAGAGTGCAGACCACAAACTTCTTAATGTAAAATAACAGGCCTAAAGCCCAAGTGCTTAAACCAGAACTAATACACTTTTAGAATAACAGACACTGAGCCTTCAGACAGCAATTCCCAACTTAGAAAAATGTAAGCTACCTATCATGCCACAACAGCGCAGACCACAAACCTTCTTAATGTAAAACAAATGGTCTGAAGCCCAAGTGCTTAAACCAACAGGCTTAGAGTAACAGTTACAATTTAATCAGGCTACTACCAAGCAGTAATAAGTGCAGCAGAATAAATACAACTGAGTACTTTTAAGAAGAAGCAAATGCAAATAAGGTAATAAAGTAAGAAGTAAAAGCAGATGAATAAAGTGCATTTTTTTAGTAAAGTGCAAGGAGAGAGGAAGTGGGTTGGCCTTCTTAAATGTTCTCTCTTGTTCAAACAACTGTCCTTTAATTTTATATATATATATATATATATATATATATATATATATATATATATGTGTGTGTGTGTGTGTGTGTGTGTGTGTGGCCGAGACCATATAATCAAACATTTGAATGTTCGACAATGTGAAAAAATAAATAAACAAAAAACAAAAAAACTTAACAGTGCAAGCAGGGGAGCAAGCCCCCCTACACCCCCACACTCCCTGCTATTTAAACATACCAACTCTGAGATCTGCACTACATTGCAGTAAAGGGAAATCTTCCCATTCTGTGCTCTATGGAGATCCCCATTCAAACCATTTGAACTTTTAATAGTTCGATCATATGGTCTCAGCCATATGAAAAAAAATTCAACCATCTGAAGGGGACCCATATGGATATGGATATATATATATATATATATATATATATATATATATATATATATATATATATATATACACACACACACACACACACACACATATATATATATATATATATATATATATATATATGTGTGTGTACATTCCCTTCAGTTGATTGAGCTGCCAAAATGCCAAATGTTATATGGCCAAAACCATATAACTGACACTTCAGAAGTTTGAACAGAGTGAATGGAGATTGCTGTACATTGTACAACAGGAAATTTGTCATTTTCCTCAATGTAATGCGTTCTCGGAGTTGGTATATTTAATTAGCAGGGGGTGTGGGGGGTGCTGGGGAATGCTTGCCCCCTGCAAAAAACAAAAAAAACTTTTTTATTTTAATTTCAAACTTTTGAAATGTCTGTTATATGGTATGCATACAGATGAAGAGAAAGTGAGACCGACTCTACGAAGGATAAAGCTAGAGAAAGAAAAAATGAGAGACAGTGATAGCGAGAAAGAGAGAGAGAGAAAATCAGCATTTCTGTTTCTTTCTTTTCTGTCTAAATTAGGGCTTTGGTGCCTCCAACTCACACATACACACACACACACACACACACACACACACACACACACACACACACACACACACACACACACACACACACACACACACATGCAGACACACACACACACACTCACACACACACACACACACACACACACACACACACACACATGCTCATGTAGCACCTTCTAAACAGACCTGGCTTGTGAAAGTTAAGCAGAGATCCACATATTAACCTCACAAAGCTGCAGATGTAAAGCTTGGCTTCAAATGTTGATTTTTAAAGCAGGAAGCAGGACTGAATTGTTTACACTCTGCAATCCATCGGGGCAGCTTTGTCATTTACATGCTACTGCTGTGTTTAAACAATTGCTCTCCAGTGTCAGGTACACGCTCTGTGCCATTAACCTCCTTTAGCCCAGCAAACAAATAGTCTCTTTCAATTACTATACCAGGGAGCTGTCAGCAACAGAGGCCTTGTTTTGCCAATAAAATAAGACAGATGTGCTACATGCTCCTGTGTTTACTTCAGTCAGGAGTTGTTTTATTTATAACCTCTGAAGCATCAAACAGGCCCCACTAGGACAGGAAATTGGTCAGTTTTATTGAAGAAGTGACTGTTGCTGGCAGGTTTATTTCTGCTGCTGTCCCCCCAAGGTATTGTCCATATCTACTGGAAAGTTGTGTTTTACTGAAAAGTTTTTTCTTTTTTTTTTTTTAATAAGGGAGGGAAATCTCTTTCACTTCTGTAAAGACATGCACTGATGGTCTAATTACAATTCTTTTTCAGCCAAACTATTTAATAAAATGCTAAGGACTTAGTCTTCACAAGTGCTTTGCTTTCCCACAGTGATGTAATGTTTCTGAAAATATCATTATGTATTGTGCAAATTAGTTTGCTACAGGATCAAAACTTGCCGAAGGAAGCTTAGAATCCTTAAAGATCAAGTTTAAATACGTGCAAAAGAGCTTTCCTTTTTCACACAAAACATGTTTGTGTGCATCATTATGCAAGCAAACACTTTTCTGTCAGAAAATAAAAGTTTACTTTACTGTATTTAAAAAAATATATCTGCATTTAAAGTTTGCTTCCAAACTTAAAAGACTAACTTAGAAGTACTTACAGCAGTAATATTTATGGGTGAGCAGGAAGATCTTATGTCACTTTGGGTTTTCAGCTCTACTTATGCTGTGTTAGCTTGAGTAAGTAATTGTGCATCAATTTTGTAATTGCCAAACTATTATATTAGCAGTTTGGCATAAACTAACCATCTAATCATTAGTTTATTGCCAAACTCTTTAGCAATTACATAACTAATACACATTTACTTACCCACACTAAGCAAACATAATTACAAATGAACACCCAAGGTGACAATAAGCACATCCTGCCCACCCATAAATATTAAATTTTAATGTCATAAATACAGCTATGTACTTTTAGACTTCTGTGTTTGGAAGCAATTTTTAAAATAATTTTATTTACAAAAATATGCAAAGCATAACTAACTGGTTTTGGAGAAAAAAGTATTCTCATGCATAAAGATGCATGTGAACACTTTCTTGTGCAAAAATACAAAGGTTGTTTTTAGACATGATCTTTTTTTTTTTTTTTTTTTTTTTTTACATGATCTTTAAAGAACTATAGGATCAGTAATATGTTGTGCCCTTTCTTTATATAGCTTGTGAGTTCTCAGAACTGTGACCTCAGTTTTTGTGATAGATAAATAGAAAGACAGGCAGACAGACAGATATAGGTAGATACAGAGATACTTAGATGGATAAATAGATAGATAGATAGATAGATAGATAGATGGATGCAGCAGACCAGTCCAGTGGAATGTTTGCATTCAATATATAGAACAAAGGAAGAGACATTTGAAAAGTAACAAACTGTATCTGCAACAGTCAAAAATAATTTTAACATATACTGTGGTAATCTTACAACTCAACATTTTTTGTAATGGCAGCCATCTTCCCACTTCGTGCTCTATGGAGATCCCCATTCAAACCGTTTGAACTTTTAATAGTTCGATCATATGGTCGCAGCCATATGAAAGTTGAGCTTTTAAAAGTTCAACCATCTGAAGGGGACCCATATATATATATATATATATATATATATATATATATATATATATATATATATATATATATATATACATTTTGATAACTAAAAGAGGACCTTCTATCCTTTATATTGGATAACCACAGAATTTATCGCAACTTGCACTCTGCAGTGGATATCTGCTATTTGTACAATCCATCAGACCTATCTGGCTGCAGCACTGATATTTGTGTGGCTAATTGCTTTTAGACTTTGTTGTAAAGTATCTGAGTTTGTCAACCCCTCATTTTAAAGTGTGGGGGGGTGATAGTGTGTGTGTGTGTGTGTGTGTGTGTGTGTATGTGTGTGTGTGTGTGTGTGTGTGTGTGTGTGTGTGTGTGTGTGTGTGTGTGTGTGTGTGGTGAGTGTACTGAGCTATAATTGTTACACAATACAGTAGAAAGCCCTTTTATCATTTTTAACTTTAAATCTGGGAGACTCCAACAGAAGTGAGACATGCAACATACTTTCATCATATAAAAAGAACAAAGGTCTTCTAGCACAACTTTTACACTGGTGTCATTTGGCCATATCTCTCATTTTTGTGACAGAAAGGATTGTTGATTAAACTCTTAGCTGCTGATGCATATCTGTATGTTGGATGGAGGGGCATTTTATTAAATCATGTTGAAGTTTAGTGCTGCTGAGGTTGAGTCTGCCTCATAAAAAGAAGGGACACATTTGCCTGTTCTCTGTAGCCCCTGCTATTACAGTTCTGTAGACTTTGCATAGTGCCCTCATTTGGACTTATGAAGTCAATGTATACACATGCTCATTGAAGGAACTGTGTTGGCCCAATTAAGGTTTCAATATAACTTGATGTGTGGACTGTGTTAATAAAGCCACCCACACAATGGACCGAGTACTCTCTTGGGTATATTCTTACAGGCAGTCTATTTAAGAGTTATCAGTCGTACTTCAGCTTGGAATGAACAAATAAGTCATCTTATTGAGGTTTGAACTCCATTCATTCAAAAGCCTCAGAGATGAGCTCACACATTTCTAGGGTTAATTTCAAGTTCCTATACCTTTACAACAGGTTGAGCTTCAGATTAAATCAAATTCCTTTCCTGTTACTAAGGAGAAGAAGAGATTCCTGTTAGTCTGTAAGAACAGGAACCTCACTGGACTCTTAAGACTGAAAATGACAACCTGTGATAATACTTATCATGTCCTCTACCCACCAGAAGGGAAAATACTGCAAAACTAGCACCACCTATTAACTGAGGGAGACCGTCAATATATTATAACCTAATTAATGCCTAACCCAGATTAACAAAATTACCTACCTAGGAGAATTTCGCCTGTAGGGTCAGCAGAATCTGTGCAGTGAGTCAGATTATACTCACTCACTCACTAATTCATTTCATTTTATCTTTACTTAACATGTAATTTCTGCCATTTGGAATATTACCATAATATATGGATGGAAATATAATTACAGAATAATTATTGTCTGTTAACTTAATACAGTATTAGGAAATATTTAAGAATACACTACAACACACAAGCTTTAAGCTAGTAAAACCTTTCACAATTTTGCCAAATAATAAACTGTGTCTTTGTATTGCTTAAATTCTAATCATCCAGATTATTCTCCAGGTAAATTGTCTGATTTACTACTGTGTCTCCATACATGTTTTTTCTTACCCTTGCTGTATTTTGTCCTTGTTAATGTATCTGTTCTGAGACAGCTACATGTTCTTTCTATGCTGTTTAGGTATCTTTCCCAAATGCCAGGACTCTAGAGAAAATAAGTGCACCAGCTGGAAATTCCTGGTTAACAAATGTAAAAAAATAAGTAAATAAATAAACAACTAGTTAGATATTACAGATGACAGAAGTTAAGTAAAAAGGTAAATGGGTAAGAAATCAAAAAGTGGAGATTAGCTATGAGAACAGTAATAGTAACCTGATGACCTGACAGTGTAATGGGAGAATCCCACAGCTGTTGTCTGTAATTGGTATGTATGTGAACCAGTTCTGCTTTTCAAGTTTCCTAATTTATGATGTCCTCAACAAGCAGCATTTGGATTTAATGGCGCATGTACTGTCTGACTTATAAATAAAGACCTGAAAAATAGCGTTATATATGTTCTGCCTTCAGCTTTATTTCCTCTTTCATGTGCTTAACAGTGCATTTAGTAAGAAGAACTTACTAAATGCGTGTGTGTGTGTGTGTGTGTGTGTGTGTGTGTGTGTGTGTGTGTGTGTGTGTGTGTGTGTGTGTGATTGTGTGTGTGTATGTGTGTGTGTAATGTGCTTGTAAAGAGATAGGGGCTGAGGCAGAAGTGTTGATGGCTACTCAACAGTTTGTCAAAGTTTATACATGTGTAACAATTTCAGCCGAGCTCTCAAGTCAGCATGGACATTAACTGAAACATGAGAATTAAGTCTGGAATCCAGTGGTTATCAACAAACGTCAAACAGTACGAGTCACCAAAACAGGACTGGACATATTTCTGTAGGCAGGAAAGTTTCAACATGACATTGTTATTCCTAGTTCAGTATTTCTTTTAGGTTTTACTGACTGCATCTTGTTTTGAAATATCTTCTTTTTCATCTATATACAAATTGTTTTGTCATTTGTAAGCCTTCTTATCCATATCTCTCCATATCACACCTCATTTGTGTTCCTCATATGGAATGCATACAAGAGAAGTACATATGTAACACATACATTTAAGTCCCTGGAATAAATGAAACACAGAAGAAAGATAAGCATTTATTAAGTCAGAGGTTAAATGTAAGAATGAACAGGTCTCTGTGGAATAGAAGGGAAAGAGAAGGGGATTCTGGAGACCCAAGAGAAAGCCCTGTCTCAGAATGATAAGTCAGAGAGCAGTGTAAAGCAGACTGAAACTACCAGTGCTGCATATGGCAGCAATACAGTAAAAAGGCCAAGTTTTTCCAGCAAGAGTGGTAGCAGTATGAAATGTTGGAGAAGGTGATATAAATCTTGAATAAACAATAGACTGTTTGATTAGAGAGATAATTTAATTGTAGACTGATTTATTCACTTTTGTTGATTGCAATTTTCCCTCTAGTTCTGCAATAGTTTACACCGATGTATTGTCATTATAGTCTTCTTCTTCTTCTATCGGCCATTCCCGTTAGAGGTTGCCAAAGCAGATCATCTGTTTTCATTTCTTCCTGTCCTCTGCATCGTGCTCTGTCACTCCAACTACATGCATGTCCTCTCTCACCACATCTATAAACTTTATCTTAGGCCTTCCTCTTTTCCACTTACCTGGCAGTGCCATCCTTAGCACCCTTTTCCCAATATACCCAGCATCCCTCCTCAACACATGTCCAAACCAATGCAATCTTGCCTCTCTGGCTTTGTCTCCAAATTGTCCAACCTGAGCTGCCCTCTAATATACTGATTCCTGTCCATTCTTGTCACACCCAATGTAAATCTTAATATCTTTAACTCTGCCACCTCCAGCTCTGACTCCTGCCTTTTTGTCAGTGCCACCGTCTCCAACCCATATAACATAAATGCATTGCCATTATAGTCTACTTATTAAATCATCTAGCTTGCCATCATGGAGAAACAAACATATTTAAGTCCAAACCCCCTAGATACCAATTAAATATAAAGCCCAGAATACAACTTAAACTTATTGAGCCCGGTCCATAATGATTTCCTTGACATTCTATTGGATGTCAACCTTAACCAACTTGTACAACAGCCAAACAATCTCAAACTCAAAACAAACAACCATTCTTTACTTGATCTAGTAATTATGGACAATACCTTTCTAATCTCAACATCACCATTCACCCACTAGCCCAGTTAACTTTCTCCATCTCCTTTACTAAATAATCCACTAAGCATATGCTCTGTTAGATACAACTCTGACTCCAACATCAAACACCTCAGTCTTCTCCTCCCTTGCCCAGTCACTCAATCAACACTCCAGTGGTGACAACTCTACAACTGAATCATTCACCACTACCATCAATAAAATCTCCAAGACACTTGCTTCCCATTTATATCTAGATTACACAACCAAACCTAAAAAAGGATGACCAGATAACCAGCAAACTGAAAGCACTATTTAAAACTGAGAAAAGTCAAATCATGAAATGCAGAAGCATTTCCTATCCAAAGCCCTAAGCAATTCTAGAAAGAGTTAAACTGCCTAATTTGGAGAAAAACACTAAACAACCCAACAAAAAAACACACCGAAGCTATCTCCTTCAAAAGTTCTCACGGAATTTGCAAACCTCTCCATAACTTTTAGCACTAGTACATCTGCCCCTTGTAGCATCCCATATTTTACTTCAAACACTGTAAAATCCAAGCATTGAGCCAACTCCTATATGGATCTACTTTATTTGATTGAAAGACCATTTGATAGAAACTCATTTGGTTGAAATTTCATTTTATAGAAAACCAATATTCAAGGCAATTAACAGGGATTTGTCCCCCTCCCCAATATTGTGCAACCCTGGAGTTGCTATATATAGTTAGGGTGGGATTGGGGGGTGTGGGGGACAAAGCCCCCCACCTATTTTCATTTAAAAGAAGACAATAAAATAAAAAGTACACATTTTAAACAAAAATAGGTGCGGGGCTTCACCGCCCGACACCCCCTAATGTGGGGGTCTGTGCCCCCACACCCCCCCTAACTATATATATCAACTCCAGGGTCACACGATATTGGGGAGAGGGAGAAATCCCTGTTAATTGCCTTGAATACTGGTTTTCTATCAAATTAAATTTCGACCATATGAGTTTCTATCAAATGGTCTTTCAATCAAATGAAGTAGATCCTCCTAAATATATATATATATATATATATATATATATATATATATATATATATATATTGATATTCCCCTCTGGTGTTGATGGCCTTCATCCATGGCTCATTTCTCATTGCAGAAAATTCATCATAGCACTCTCTCATACATATACACAATCCATGCGTAACTCAAAAACATAATGACAAATTTATGAAAAACTTCAATAGTGAACCCTCTCCTAAAACTACAATCCCCCCAAAGTCTAATACTACCACCCTGTCTCCATCTTTCCAACTCAAGGGGAAATGCTATACAAGCTCATATGTACATAACTGTGATAGTATCTTTGCAATTGCAATTTTTTCTCACACAAACAATGTAACATCTGATTGAGTCATAGTACAATGACAGCATTATGGATTCAGATAGATGTAATCCTCCAAGGTAATAACAAAAGACAAATCACCAGCATCATTTTAGTGATCTTACTAAAATATTTAATGTTGTGGATTATGCAGTCCTTTTATACCACCTGCTTAAAATAGGTATTAGTCAAAATAATCTTTCCTATGTTCATAATTTCCCTTTTATCCAATCACTTCTCTGTAAAAGTTTATGCCTCTCTCTCTCTCTCTCTCTCTCTTCACTCTCTCTAACCTCCTCTAACCTTAAGAAAGGACAGCCTCAAGGCCCCATTCTGGTGCTCTCACATTGTCCATCTACATAAGTAGAATGGTATCATCCAACTGCATTAAGTAAGAACAAGAGTATATTCAATCCATCCCTTCACTGTATTATCCAAGCCTTTGAGAAGGCTTGTGAAGATGATTTATATAAGTTAGCAAAAAATAAAAGACATAGTTCCAAATGTAACCTTAATAACAAGGGGAAAGACATGTTGAATGAAATTAGGAGTGACAATTAAATAAGATTAAGGAAGTCATATAAAGGAGATGACATTGTGTATATAATGCATTCATTTACATTAAGGTTATGCTTGAAATCATACAGGATGGTGCTATTACACTAACATATCCAGAAACCAAGTTCATATAGCTTATAGAAGGATAGACCTGTTAATCAAATAAACCCTCCAAGATGAAAGGATTTTTCAGAAAAGTTACATTTTCTTAATGAATTCCAAACCTATGATAAGTTCACAATTGCATTTCAAATCCCCTGTTTAGACCCACTGTGGCAGCCCAGAGAACTAAAATGTACCCATTAATAATATTTGTTGATTGTATACTCAAACCTACTTTTAATAATAAAACTCATTTATTGAAAGACCCCCTGGGATTTTTTTAGGGAGGCTAAATGGGAACCTATGAGACAAAAATGTAAGTTATAATTGATTCATTTACCTCTATCCCTAAAGAGGAATGACTAGCATTTTCCTTGATGGCTTGACTCACTATAATTTTCTCAAACCAGAAGAAATTAATCTCATTATGGATTCTATTTAATTTGCTCTAGACAATAATTTCATATACTTTGATGATTAAATATGTAAACAAATTAAAGGGGTAGCAATGGGAGCAGCATGTGCTCCTTTCTATAGAAACTTGGTGCTACTCACATGGGAAAGAAAATTAGTTTTTATTTCTGATTTTATTGGTATTATAGGTCGTACTTACATTTTTGGATGATTTTTTTGTGTTATAGGGTGGTCCAGTGCATCAAATATATTTTACTAATTATTTAAATAGCACTACTGTGTTTTTAAAATTCACATATATCTTTACTATGAACAGTATTAATTATTTAGATACCACAAAATCACATTCTGATTTTGGTTTTGTTTTTAGTATTTTTAGGAGACCTATTTTCAGCATCGCATACCTAACATTATTTTGGTGTTCATCTGTTTAATTACAAGAGCAGCTTGGTGAAAAGGCAATATATAAGGCTAGTCCATCCCCTACAGGGACCAAGTTTGAGAGAGCACTAGTGATACAATATAATGAAGATTCTAAAGACATTAAGAACATTATAGAAAAATGGATTATATTGAGAACAAATGACTCTGTCTTTAATACTGTTGGTGAAAACCCCAATTTTATGTATAAAATGACTTGTAATTTTAAAGTGTTGCTAAAAGAAAACTCAAACATAAGGTGAAATGGGGTGTACAAGAATATATTTGAATGTGAAAATTTAATTTTGGGAATATACTCGGCACTATCATTAATATAGACAGGCTAATTGTTTAACTCAGGGTGCAATATATGTGGCTAAATGTACATGATGCCCAAGTTTTTATGTGGCCAAAACTGAGTGGCCACTTAGAAAGCATATATATGATGTTAATAGGAACAATCTTAGTAATGCTTTATATAAATGTTCTTTGAGTAGTTTAACCTTTAAGGAATTCAAGTTTGATATTTTAGAAAAAGATCCAACCAACCCTAGGAGGGGAGCATGGGAAACAAAAGTGACATTTAAAGAGGTTTAGTGTCAGTGTCAATTAAATGCAAGCACTCCACCAGACTTGAATGAGTATATATCAATAAAACCAGTATTAAAGCTGAGATCAGTAAGAGTTTAGATACATAATGGTTTTCTCAGTCAGAGGTAAGTTCATATTTTTGAATTGCAAATGTTTGGTTAACTGAAAAATATTCTTGACTTTGGACATATATAATAAGTGGTCTGTCTTAACTGATTTAGTAATTATTCATATGATGTTTTTAAGATTTTTACAATAATATTTGAGTCACTGTATTTATTAATATTTTAACTATTTAATTAACTAATTAATTGACTATTTTGCATCACTTTTTAACTATTGCTTCATCCATTCCTTAATTACTTTTAACCACTGTTTCATTTCCAGTTTGTAAAATGTAGGTACATTATTTTAATAGAAATAATTCCTGAGAATTTTGTTTAAGGTATACATGCAGATTTTTTTTTGTATATAAATGGTGGTAATGGTAGTTGATATCACTTCTGTATTTAAGGGAAGTTACACATTTGAAATGTAGTTCTCATGGATGAAGTAATGGAGGGAAAAAGTGCTTAAAAGTGCTTACCTGTTTTTTTTTTTTTTTTTAAATAAATTACTTTTTTGTAAGTTTCATTAGTTTTGAGCCTCTTCTTTAACTCTCCACAGATCTCCTGAGGTTATTGATTTTTTGTTTAACTATGACATTACATTCTTCTGAAATGAGGGAGACAATAGTTTTAACATCAAAAGGTTATTCATGGTACTAAAAAGCACCATCAGGAAAACTAAAGCTTCCCATGAACTCAGGCTAGCATCAAAAGTTAAGGATAATTACAAAGTTACTTTTTCTACAAAGCTTAATCCTTTATCATGCTTATCACCCCTACTAGTTGATCAACAATCCAACATATAACCTCTAATGCATATCTTAATTGTGCATCAATTTTGAAAACTGGATATACTTTATTATGGTATACATACCTTCATCTACAGTGTAAATTGCAATAGTCTCTCTGTTGTATGTGTTTATCAATGCATTTTGCAATTATGTTTGTACCTTATTTTGTGTTTTGCAATTTTGCCTAGGCTAGGATTGAAATTTGTCAGTTGTGATCAGTGTATTACCCAGATGAAAATTTCAAATAAAGATAAAAAATAACATATTACATGGTGTGATGATGTGAGGTATTACCAGCTATGCCAGGAAATGTAGGGCAGTGGATGTATGACATATGCCAAAACAGCTAGCTGGCGTTTTGTAAAGAATTATAAGTCATTTGCATATCAAACTGATTAGTACAGATGCTTGTGTTGAAAAATGTATTTGCAAAGCTGCGTGTGTTAAAAGTGTACCAACAGTGGGTCCTGCTAGACAGAAAAGAAATACACCTGTATGTCAGACTGTATTGTATCTGTTGAAATGAATATATTGTAACAGAGGATACTGGAAGAGAAGAGGTTAATCTCAGGCCAGCTAACTTTGAAAAATAGTCAGAAATTAAAATCCCTGGTTTAGTCCATAAAGATTGTATCTTACAGTTCTGACTACAGCCAGAGATGAAATGTCTGTGAAAACCAGGACTAGGAATCCTACTGTATTGTCCTTAGGGGTGAACTAATTGCTACCCTGGAAGGGTGAAAGATTTGTAAATGGCATTTTACCTTCTATTTGGTATAACACATCTTAGCAAAGCTCAATGTGTGTGTATTATGACACATATGTCCTAGATTCTGGTTCAGTTGCTAGTAAACGGGGTAGTGTGGGAACCCAAAGTCAAGCGACTAGATGTATGTGATGTCATTCTGTAATCCAGCATTGAAATGATATTTTAATACTAGATGAGACAGAAATCTCAGGGCAGTCTTTTTATGAAACCAGAGAAAGAAAGACCACTCATCTACATCATCTTGCCTTGCTCTAGTAAGTGAACTAGGGGACTGTAATTCTTTAGATCAGTCAGAAAAATATAGTGAGAGTAGTTAAGTATTGTTTTTTTGTATCCATGTGAATTTATCAAGTGGTATTATTTTTAATATTTGCTATGACTGACAATCTGGTGTTTATTGTATATATATATATATATATATATATTTAGTATTTTCATGTTCTTTTATTATTTATTATTAAATATATTTAAAATTTTAATTTTGGCTGATCTTTTACAGAATATTTTAACCTTTGAGACTACTTATGTTTATTTGCTGGCACTGTGGCCACTCCTGAAAGCCTTGATGAGTCAAACACTATTTGTATTTTACTAGTATAGGTACCCTTGTAAAAGCCTTAGAGTAGCTAGATTTGGAGTGTTCTGTTGGCAGTATCTACCTTATAGTCTGGGCAGAGGGTATAATTGGTAAATCTGTGGCAGCCTTTCCCAGGTGTGCGAGTGTGTCTGTGAAAATCAAATCGCAAACAGTGTGTGTGTCACCTACTTGGAGCAGGGACACAGAGCACTTGTTTCACAGAGAGGGTGTTGGAAGACTTGGCTTGGAAAACTCGTCTGAAAAGTAATCTCTACAGCTGTGTCAGTGCGGAGTCTTATTTGGGGCCTGAAGAGAGAGAGTGGAAAACTCTGTCCCAAGACTGAGTGTGTTTCCTGTGTGGTTATAAGGGAAATTGTGATTGGGGCAGAAAGCTGCATCTGGAAATACTGCATGTATCCATTTTTGTTCCAAGTAAACACCCTCACCAGTGTCTGTGGTGAGGATTGAGGCTCCTTGATTACTGCCACACAGCAGGGATATCACACATGGCATCACTGATTTAGACATTGTAATATACAACTACTGTTGCAAAGTGGTATAGCATATCTAGGAGATGATATTTTGAAAAAACTATGATTAAGCTGACAAGATGCATTGATACAACATAAGATTCACATTTCATTGGAAAAATCAGTGTTACCCATGCATAGTGATGTATATAAAATTAGTAATAATACAGCCCCCCCCCCCCTAGAAAGCTGGGGATCTGATCTTTGCAATAATTATTCAGTTTTGCTCTGCATTGTGTTTTGTGCTGGTGTGCTAGATTGTTGTTTGCATTTGACTGTCGAGAGAGATGTGACTGCAAGGGAAAATTTTATAGAAATTTCTATCAGTGAGGCACATTTATTTCTGGTTTGACTTGTAAATGTGTGCAAGCAACTCCTGAACCTGATACTTACAGTGTTCTATTGGAGCACTTGGAGGCTTCCATTCTTGAGGTACCTGCTGTCTCTGCTTCAGTGACTGACATCCCTGGATGCTTGTGGTGGGAGATATAGCTCTCATGTTTTATTTTATTTTTTTGCTCGAAAATTAAGGGCAAAGACAAAAAATAATGGGGGTACAAAGACCCAAAACCAAGGATTTTTTAAATTATTTTTGTTATTTGAACAAGTGAATTGAACAACATGTTTTGTGTCAGCATGCATTTTTAGAACAATAAGAAGTACGAAACTGTCATGTATGACATCATTGACTGAAAGGAATTCTTACTGATGTACCAAAAAAAAAAAAAAAAAACTTTATGAGGGCAGGGCAAAATGTGAGACAAAATTAGGAGCATTCTGCAAAATCAGGGACAGCTGAGAGGTATGCTGGGAGACTGTATTTCCATTGACTTGTTTTGGAATATGAAGGTGCAGATTCACAGCTATTTTCTTTCTGTCTCATTGACAAGAACCATACGGGTCTAAATACAACTTTCCAACTTGTGTGACTGGAAATAAAATTACTGTTGGAAATTTTAAAGGGAAAATATAACTCATTATAATCAACTCCCTTAACATATACTCCATCATTGAAACTAAGTATGCTAACAACCTCATAATACTAGCCAAAATCTAAACTGCAGCTGTCAGTAATAGCAGTAAGAAAAATTATTTTGTCCTTTTAAAATGCAATCACTATCTACCGAAGACTGAAAAAAACACTATTTATTCTTACTTGCCAAGACCTAAAATGAAGTATGTTTGAAATGTACCAAAATCCCAGTCATCATCACCAACTCTATTTTCTTATTTTTTTCTACATGGAATCAGGGTATTGTGTCAACTCCATCACCTATCTCAATTCAGTACCGCTGCCATACCTTCTGCAACAGTTACAGGTTTTCTCTCACATAAGGCGCATTTCCTCTTGCCTTCTTCCTGTCTCTTCCAAATCGTCTTCAGCAAACTATCTCCTGTTTTCTTGCACATGTGGCCAAACCACCATAGTCCAGTTTCATTGATCGTCTCTGAACTGGGGTTACTTTAATTTTTGTTCTGCTTTCTTCATTTTTTCATCTGGCCCACAGAGTAAATCCTACTACCCACCTCAGGCACTTCATCTTGATCACCTCAAGCTTCCTGAACTGATCTTTCTTCACTGCCAGGTTAGTGTACCAGACAGAACAATTGGTTGTACCACTGTTTTGCACACCTTACTTTTCAGTTTCTTTGGCATTCTTCTGTCAGACACTGCTCCAGACACTTTGTGCTATTTGACTTAAACATCTTCAATTCTAGCTTTGACCCTTTCATTCAAATTTTCATTTCCATCAACCATACCTCCCAGGGACTTGCAACTGTTAACCTGCTCCATTATTTCCCTTCTGTCTCAGATTTCAGCTTCTTCAGATTTCCTCCATTCACTGCAATGACAACTGTTTTGTCCCATATGCCTTCAGTTGTGCATTCCATTCTCTAGTCATTTGCTAACATTATCTATATGCCTGTAATGCCACATTGTTTGCATACAGCAACTTTGTTGATCTGTCCCCTCTGACCTGTTTGCTGATGTAGTCCATCACCAGTATGAACAGCAGTGGGATTACAGCTGAATCCTGATGTACACCCACTCTCACTGGGAACCCTTGTGTCAGCATGAACACTGTTTACACCTGTGACATTTGTTTTGTGTGCAAATTCCACTATCAAAAACAATCCCCTGGATTCTGTATGCCTTGCACGGCATGTAGGATCCGTGCAGGAGCTCTAGCAGGCAATATGTCTGCCGTGCGATCCAGGAACAGCCTGCAGGGGCTTCCATGAGCGCTCTTGCACTAGTCCTGCACGGACTAAGCCCCTGTATGCAAATCACCCCATTTGCAGGAGAAATCCATGCAAATAAGGGGAATTTGTGATCCAGGAAGCTGGAAACCAATCGTGCAGGACTAGTGCAATCTGCAGAAATGTACTCGGTTAGTAACCGAGTACATTTCTGTAAAATCCAAAACGGAGACGTGACAGCTCCCAATAAAGGCTGCACATCAGTCAGGAAGCATGCTAATGGCCAAGAATAAAGCCAATGGCATTGCAAACAACATAAAAAATGAAAAAATCAACTTTTATTTTTTTTTTAGCTGTTCTCGGCTGTTTAAGCATAGGGCAGCAGTGCGCAAATGGGATCGGGGGGGGGGTGGGAATAACAAAATAAACCTAAAATAAGCATTCTAACTAGAATCACTATTCTGCCATGCAAATCAATGGCAGCAGAAGACAACATGGCCAGCGAGTAGTGGTTGCTAAGGGGAAGGCTCAGTGTGAGACATTTAACTATGCATTAGCAGGCAATCCTATGCAAATGAGAGGAATGATAGTTAATCCCAGTTTTCCCCAGCATGCTAGTCAGGTCCCAACAGTGTAAGAGTAGGAATAGATTGGTGCAAGCCTAGGAGTAAGCTGACATCATTGTGGGGGGGGGGGCGGATGTCAGGCATATTGTAAGCGGATTGGAGCCCTGTGGCTCAGGTTTGCTCCTAGCTTAGCACAGCTAAGCAGGGGGTGTGTCTGAATCTGCCTAGCACTCTTTACATTGCCTACGCAGATGTGTGTGCCGCGCATCAGATTTTAAAGGAAGAAAAAAAAAGTTAAATCAAGAAATAGCAGCTCTGTACACATTTGAGCATCCCCGGGCTTAAACAGGAAGGCAATGGGAAGAGAAAACAGCAGTAGGAAGGTAATCTAGGAGAACTAGCATAGCTGGCAGGTGAAATGTATCAGAATCAGCCAAATACACAGGCAGCAGACCAGCCCAGCCCAGCCCAGAACACCACTATAAACTATGAAAACACCTTCCCCTCTGGTTTTTCCCACACTTTACACCACCAGTGTACACAAGTGGGGAACTTTTAACAAACAAACCTACAAAATGAGAAGGGCTGCAGCATGCAACATAAAACAACATGTGCAAGATGCTGAGGGTGGTGAGGATGTGAATGCTGTTGATTAAACCACAGTGGGGAGACAGAGAAGAGTATACAGACCCAAGGTGACCTGCCAGGGGCTACATGAGCTGGAGATAGTGGAGCACTATAGGGTGGACAGAGACCTCCTAGAGCAAATTGTTGAGCTGTGCCGGCCACGCCTGATACACCAAACTGACCAATGGAACCCATTCCAGTGGATACCAAGGTATGTGTAGGCCTAGGAATACTAGCCACTGGTACCTTGCAAAGCTCAACTGGGGATATCATGGGGGTCTCACAGGCATCAGCATCCAGAGTATTCCACCAGTTCCTGGATGCCATGTTAGCACATGCTGGTGAGCACATATATTTCCTCAACACCCATGAGGTGTCAGCCAGCAATATGTGTCTCTTCCACCAAATAGACAAACCCAAACAGAGCCTGTGCTATGGCCTCTGAATGATGCCTATGGGTAACCCCCCCTCCCCTCAGGCCTACACAGACAGACTACAGCAGGTCAGGCAGTGGGATGTTAGTTCTGAAGGGTAGGAAGTCAGACACTAATATGTAGGGCAACCAAAGCTAAGACCTGTAGTACACTGATATGCCTCTAGTCAGTATGATAGGTTATAATACAGAATGAAATGGAGTACCTGACATACCAGTACAGTCATAGCAAATGTGTGCATGTGCCAGGTGTGATCCCCATCCTATGTAGATACATAGAAACAGTAAGGCGTGCCCCCTCCCAATCCTATGTATAAATGTAGAAGCAGTCAGGTGTGCCCCCCAATCCTGTGTAGAAATGTAGTATCAGTCAGGCGTGCCCCCCAATCCTGTATAGAAATGTTGTAACAGTCAGGTGTGCCCCCTCCCCACTCCCATGCAGACATGTAGAAACAGTAAGGTGTGCCCCCCCAGTCCTGTGTAGAAATGTAGTAACAGTCAGGTGTGCCCCCCAATCCTGTGTAGAAATGTAAAAATAGTCAGGTGTGGCCCCCCCACAACCCTATGTAGTAAAAGTCAGGTGTACCCCCCACTCCCATGTAGACATGTAAAACAGCCAGGTGTGCCCCCCACTCCTGTGTAGAAATGTAGTAACAGTTAGGTGCGCCCCCTCACGCCTGTGTAGAAATGTAAAAACCGTCAAGTGTGGCCCCCACAACCCTATGTAGAAATGTAGTAATAGTCAGGTGTGCCTCCCACTCCCATGTAGACATGTAGAAACAGTCAGGTGTGCCCCCCAATCCTGTGTAGAAATGTAGTAACAGTCAGGTGTGCCCCCCAATCCTGTGCAGAAATGTAAAAATAGTCACGTGTGGCCCACCCACAGCCCTATGTAGAAATCTAACAGTCAGATGTGCCCCCTCCACTCCCATGTAGACATGTAAAACAGTCAGGTGCCCCCCCAATCCTGTGTAGAAATGTAGTAACAGTCAGGCGTGCCCCCCAATCCTTTGTAGAAATTTACAAACAGTTAGGTGTGTCCCCCCACAATCCTATGTAGAAATGTAGTAACAGTCTGGTGTAACCACACGCCTATGTAGACATGTGGAAACAGACAGATCCGCCTCTTCCCCCAATCCAGTGTAGAAATGTAGTGACACTCAGGTCTGCTCCCCCAATCCTGTGTAGCCATGTAGTAACATGCATGAGTAGGTATAATATAAGTAGAGCACAGATGGCCAGAGGTGGCCAAGGTAGCAGGATAGGTTTTAGCGTTTGCACAATATGCAGGTCTGAGTGTGTTAGGATGGTGTGTGTTTCATAATGTCTGAGAGTGGTCTGTATGTATGCATATAGAGGTAAGACCTGGTGGCCATTGTCCACTACTGCTGATAACAGGGACAAGCTCTCATGACTGCAGTGCCAAAGACAATCCCCACCAGTATAACACATGCAAGCAGTAAGCCATTGTAAATGTATGGTGGTAATATGTGTCACCATCTGAAAGACTGGCATGGCATGGCTGTTGGACTAGATATACAAGTAGTACACAGGAGAAAGTACCCCAGACATACAGTATATATTTTGTCACTGTGAAATGGTGGCACCCTTGGATATGTACATATAGGTATGCATCATAGTAACAGGACCTGTAGTAGGGGATACCGGAGATGTCTGCCTGAACACCTGCAGATCACAAAGGAGGTAGGACTGATGTATTGGGAATCAGCTGATGTACCTGCACATGCCAGCATAACTGTAATGCCCCATGCATATCTGTGTGTCAGATGCAAGTAGTGTCCATAGCACACAATGCACGCAGCAACTCAAACACTACCCACAGGCACCTCTCTCGCAATATCCCTGCTGTGTGGAATGGGTAGAGTATGACTCCACCTGTATATGTTATTAGCGGAAGACTGCAGCATGCAGTGCAGGTCTCCCATGCAGGTCTCCCATGCAGGTGTGTCCCTAGCTGCAGGTAGCACCCTGCCAGCATCCACACCACCTGATCAAGACTGATAGAAGGTATTGGCATGAACAACTATCACATTCTACCCTGTCACCCCAAGGAATATACTGTATGGTGGTCTGGGACTGTAGGACTGACAGAATGCAACGGCCTGCCACATCTGGCCTGCATCAACACCTAATGCCCCACAGTTGCCTGCCAAAGGTCCATGTCTCACACATACTGCCAATGCATGTTATGTCATGCACACCCAAATAACAGCATAACACACTCTATTTAAGCCATATGCAAGGCCATGTGGACAAACCACAGTAACATGTCCATCATGTCCCATTGCATGAACTGTGGACCAGCAATAACAAACACCTGTGATGTGGTGATACCCTTACAGAAAGTATCACAGAATTTATGCATAATGTACGGACGAGGTTATAATAACAGAGGGGTGGGTGTGGGAGCCTGGGCAGCATGGAATGTGCAGGGTCAGACACCAAGCTGTGTGCACACTATTCCTGGCTGCAAACACATAAATGGGTGGCTACACACCTGCCCCTACATCACAATAGAGTAAATGCCATGAGCCATGGCCCCTGCCTCTGGCTAACATGTCCAAATCTGTACAGCTTTGCCACAGCAAGATAAGGCTATATTGCCATGTTGATGGGCAGAGAAGTATTGGATCCTCTGCCAGCATTATACCAAGGTGCTTAACAGGATACACAAACCCAGCACCAAGTGTCTGCAGCTCCCCCTCCAGAATGGCATAACTTACCATGAATACATAGGTGTCTGGCCATGATACCAGACACAGCTGCAGCCACCCTTGTCCCACAAGTCATCACTGTGAGCAAGAATGTCCACCTGATAGTACATGAGGACAGAAAACATCCTTATGTATAACAGTACACATGTCTGAATATCTCTGCTAACAGCATTACTATCCAGCCGAAGCAGCACAGACACAATCATCTACAGTACACACTATCCCCTGCACAGTTTGTCCCCATATTGCCAAATGAATGACAGATACCCTGCAGAAACAATATGCTACCTGTAGGTGTACAACACAAATGTCTGCACTGCAGTACAAACTACCTGGAATCAATCCACACATTCAATACAGAAGGACATACTGGGCATGCTCAAACACTTAAACAAATGAAGGCCATGTCTGCAAACAACAAAGTACCAGACATATCTGGCATTTACAGAGGTTAGTGCTGACATTCCTCAGTATGCAGCACTCATGCTTTGGACACGCACTTGATAGGAATACAGGCATATATCCAAGGACAACACACTATAATAAGTCAAATGTAGACATACACAGATGTGTGGAATAGAATGACTGTCACAAGGGGCCATCCATTATGAGGCCTGTCCCATCCAGCACACAGCCAAATGGCTATAACCACATGAGGTTCAGATGTCACTCACTTTTGACCTTAGTCACTGGTATCTGTCAGCATGGCGGACTATGTGGTCCAAGTGCTAGCTGTGCAACATGATTGTACAAGGAAGTAGTCATCTAGCAACTGTATACATGTACCTGTGGAATATAACCCTGTGTGTGCCCGCATGTGGTGGGTCAACCTCTAGATGAATGGGTTATGGCCCATGCACACACACTACCCTTCCCATAGCTGTACTATGACAAGCCTGCTGAGGTCATCCACTTTGAAATGCACCCTTGTGAAAGGTGTAGGCCAGTAATCTCTGTGACACTTTCTATAACTGTGTACTGCTATAGTGTGATAAACTAGTTAGGTTGTTGTTGTTGTGTATTTCGGCTTTTCCCGGTTAGGGGTCGCCAAAACGGAACTCCGGTCCACTAATGATTGGCAGTGGATTTTTATGTGCCGAGTTGCCAGCCCTGATGCACAACCTTCAACGAAGGCACGCCCATTCACGCATGTCTCCAACACAGAAGATGCTCTAGCTGAGAATCGAACAGGACAATGTCTTACAGTGAGGTGACAATGCTACCGCAGCACCACCACTGCAGTCCTTGTGATAAACTAGTTAGGTAGGAGTTCTAATCCCAGACATGGCAACTGTGTGTGTGTGTATGTGTGTGTGTGTGTGTGTCTCTGTGTGTGTGTGTGTGTGTGTGTGTGTGTGTGTGTGTGTGTGTGTGTGTGTGTGTGTGTGTGTTTCACCGTCTGTGGAGAGCACAATGCATTTTAGGCTAGTCACACTCACTACAAATCAAATGCCCTACTTTGTCAAGGCTGCTGATATCATACACTGTGAAATACGCCTTTTGGAAAGCTGTAGCCCAGTGATCTCCTTGGCGCATCCTATACCTGCGTACTGCTGTAGTGTAATAAACTATTTAGGTAGGAGTTCTAATCCCAGACATGGCAACTGTGTGTTGTGTGTGTGTGTGTGTGTGTGTGTGTGTGTGTGTGTGTGTGTGTGTGTGTGTGTGTGTGTGTGTGTGTGTGTGTGTGTCTCACCATCTGTGGAGACAGCAATGCTTTTTAGGCTAGTCACACTCACTGCAAATCAAATGCCCTACTTTGTCAAGGCTACTGATGTCATACACTGTGAAATACACCTTTTGGAAAGCTGTAGCCCAGTAATCTGTGTGGCGCGTCCTATACCTGCTTTCTGCTACAGTGTAATAAACTAGTTAGGTAAGAGTTCTAATCTCAGACATGGCTAATGTGTGTGTGTTTGTGTGTGTGTGTGTGTGTGTGTGTGTGTGTGTGTGTGTGTGTGTGTGTGTGTTGAGAGCTATGCTTTTTAGGCTAGACACACTCACTACAATCCAATTGCCCTACTGTGTCAAGGCTGCTGATGTCATAAACTGTGAAATAGCCCAGTAATCTCCTTCATGTGTCCTATAACTGTATACTGCTGTAGTGTTCTAAACTAGTTAGGTAGGAGTTCTAATCCCAGACAGTTTTGTTTCACGTTGATTTTTTTAAATACAGTAATTTTTCTTGTTCTTCTGTAGTGGCATATTCTCTTTTAGAAATGACTGAAATGTGTGTGTGTGTGTGTGTGTGTGTGTGTGTGTGTGTGTGTGTGTGTGTGTGTGTGTGTGTGTGTGTGTGTGTGTGTGTGTGTGTGTGTGTGTGTGTGTGTGTGTGTGTGTAGGGAGCAATGTATTTTAGCCTAGCCACACTCACTATAATTCAAATGCCCTACTTTGGAAATCCTGCTCATGTCATTCATTGTGAAATACACCTTTGGGGAAGGAGAACTCCAGTAATCCCAGTGGTGCATCCTATAGCAGCTCCATGCTGTAGTGTGATATAGAACTCTGCTAGAGGGTTCTATACCCACACATGTCAGTTGTGGATGTTTTTTGTGTGTTTCAATGTCTGTGTAGGGAGCAATACATTTTAGCCTAGACACGCTCACTACAACTCAAATGCCCTACTTTGGCTATCCTGCTGATGTCATTCATTGTGAAGTACACCTTTGGGGAAGGAGTACTCCAGTAATCCCTGTGGTGTATCCTATAGCAGCTCCATGCTGTAGTGTGATATAGAACTCTGTTAGGGGTTCTATATCCACACATGTTGGCTGTGGATGTTTTGTGTGTGTTTTAATGTCTGTGTAAGCAGCAATGCATTTTAGCTTAGCCACATACGCTACAATTCAAATGCCCTACTTTGGAAATCCTGTTGATGTAACTCATTGTGAAATACACCTTTGGGGAAAGAGTACTCCAGTAATCTCCATGGTGCGTCCTATAGCAGCTCTATGCTGTAGTGTGATATAGAACTCTGTTAGGGGTTCTATACCCACACATGTCGGTTGTGGATGTTTTGTGTGTGTTTCAATGTCTGTGTAGGGAGCAATGCATTTTAAACTTGCCCCACTCACTACAATTTAAATGCCCTACTTTGGCAATTCTACTGTCATTCATTGCTAAATACACCTTTGGGGAAGGAGTACTCCAGTAATCCCCATGGTGCATCCTATAGCAACTTGATGCTGTAGTGTAATATAGAACTCTGTTAGAGGTTCTATACCCACACATGTTGGTTGTGGATGCTTTGTGCATGTTTCAATGTCTGTGTAGGGAGCAATACATTTTAGCCTAGCCACACTCACTGCATTTCAAATACCCTACTTTGGCAATCCTGTTGATGCCATCCAATGTGAAATACACCTGTGGGGAAGGAGTACTCCAGTAATCTATGTGGCTTGCCCTATAACTACTTAGTGCTGTCGTGTAATAAACTAGTTAGGTAGGAGTTCTAATCCCAGACATGACAGGTGTCTGTGTTTGTGTGTGTGTGTGTGTGTGTGTGTGTGTGTGTGTGTGTGTGTGTGTGTGTGTGTGTGTGTGTGTGTGTGTGTGTGTGTGTGTGTGTGTGTGTGTGTGTGTGTGTGTGTGTGTGTGTGTGTCTGTGTGTGTGTGTGTGTGTGTCTGTGTTTGTAACTTGTATCCTGTGTGGAGGTGGGTGTGAGTGTGTAACAACTGGGCTCAATGTAGAGTGGGTTTTGCAAATTTCTTATATGGTGACCCTAGTATGTATCACAATGTCCACCATACAGGGATAACATATGTGAAATAGCCGAGAGGCTGGGGTGCAAATCCATACTTATACATGTGATATCAAGGCCAGGCAAAGAAAGTTAGCAACCTTAGTATTACCCAGTGAACACTCTCATCCTATGTCTCATACACACACACACACACACACACACACACACACACACACACAAACACACACATACACACACTTGCCTAGACAACAGCTGCTACGTTGGTAATACACTGCATATTGCCCACTTATAGTAACTATGGTGTGATTGCAGTGTGCTACAGAGGGCATGGCACCCTGTCCATCTGTCCAATAGGCACATACATGTAGACAGTGTACCTTCCCCATCTTCTCCACTGGACACCTGCAACACCTGTGGTGCCATCAAATGTGAACCACAAAGGACATATCAGGCCAGAAAACATGCCCTGTATGGACAGATGCCACTGACACCAGGGAATGTCAGTATCATGCTATCAATGTAAGTGCAGGGTAAACCTGGTGTCCATTACCAGTTCCTGCCACATGAGGCCAGGACTGGCACATCTGATGATAATCTGTGTGCACAATATGGGCCAGACACCCCAGGTACAGTTCCACATGTCACTGTACATGCATGTGGGAGGTGTGCACATCCCAGACACTGTCCATGTCGTGGACTAAGGAACACATACATGGCAAGCAATGCACAGCACTGGCCACACACAATAGTCACCCAGGTGACTGGATGGTGAATGCAATACCCACCTGTGTGGGCAACTCCAGAAACTACACCCCTGAGCCATAATGCAGACCATTGTCATGTCAGCTGATGCCAAGGTATACCCATCACCTTGCCTTGTATAGCTGTCTGGCACAGTTGACTACTACACACCTGTGAAGCAATGCACCCATGCATGTCAGTGCTGGCACCTTGTGTGTGTGTGTGTGCGTGTGTGTGTGTGTGTGTGTGTGTGTGTGTGTGTGTGTGTGTGTGTGTGTGTGTTGTATGATCACATTCACACTCACTACAACCCCATTGGCATACTGAAGCATGCTGTCCCATGTCAGACACCTCTACATACCCTTTGCTCATATGTATGACCCCTGTGGTGCATGTGATACCTGCACAGTGATATTTTGTGGAAATCTCACTGGTGATGAGTTGTATTCCTGGCCTTGCCATGTGTGTCAATGTGTGTGCGTCCCTGTGACAGTGTAGCTGTGTTGATACTGGCACCTGTTCATGTGGACAGGTACATGTACTACACCTACCTTATAGCTACCATATCCCTGTTGCAGATGCCACTCACCATCACATATATGTTTTGAGGACTCCTCAACATGTAACCTATGTGGCGCATCCAATAACTGCATAGAAATGTGATAGCACTACATAGTCATCAGGGGTTTGATACCCTGTGCTGGTAGGTATGTGACATGCACATGCTTAAGTTTTACTCTCCCACCCCTCCCTGACTTTACTTTGCCTCTGTTTGCCTCTCTCACTTCCTCTCTGGTGGATGTGGAGACCTACACCTGCTTTGCTTAGGCAGCAGCATGTGTGTTTTAAGTGATGCTCATGATCAGCAGATGGCCTCTGCATGAATTCCAGCCCTCCTCTAGCTGATTGCATGTGGAACAGCTGTGGTAACATTCCCATAGCCAATTGCATGGAAACACACTCCAATATCTATGAAAATCATGTTGGTGTTGGGCCTTTTCATGCACTGTGAGCAGGAACTACATCTGTTGTTTGGCAAACAGCATCACATATAGACTGGGGATTTACCTCTAACAATATACACTGTAGAAACAGGCCAACACACAGGAGGGGGGTGTACCTGACTTGACTACAGACTGTAAGTGCTGTCATACTGCAACTGGAGTAATATTGGTTTTACAGGGTGTGTGTGTGGATATGGCTGTCCTACATGTTTTAATACCTGTCATGTCATAGCTATGTTTATGAGGAAACCCCCATCTGTAGCTGCAGACTGGGCAGTGTGTGGTGCCTTTTGTTTCTTGTGTTACCCACAGAGCATCTATCTGTGAACTGCAGAAGGTAGTGTGAGGATTGCAGTCTGTAAATGGTGACAGCCGTGAGAGTTACTGACTTCATATCCCTCATAGGACATATGTTGCAACAAACCCTGTTACAACAGTAAATGTATGAGGTTATCACAGCAGCATCTCAATATTGGCCCTGTGTTTGTGCCTACAGCCACAGCTCTGTCACCCTTTGTACATATCTCATGCAGTAAGAGGTGCATATGTTCTGTACACTATATTTATTGACATCATATCTGATAACAAGCCAGTGAGATATCAGGCTGCTACACATTATGTATAGTAGGGGTTATATTTTATGACATAACCTGGACATTCTGTGGTTGTGTGTACAGTACTGAGGTCTGTGTACTTATAGTGATTGTCAACAGTGTGTGTATTGTTAATATGTACCTTGGCCTGTGTACAGACTGTGGTAGATGCCATTGCTCTTGGTCCTGTTCTATCTGATGTTATATGCTACTCCTCTGTATGTTACCCTATTGGCTTACATGTTTGTAGGAACAAACACATACTAGTCCCATACCACAGACAGGCATTGGACCACATTGTATAGTGGCCCAGTATATGTAGGGGTAGTGTGTGAGAGGCACATATGAGGATGGTGTTGAACAGATAGTCCATATACTGCAATATTACACTAGCTTACCATATGTGGCTGTGGCTGTTTTCACATTGGTTGTGGTTATGCACTTTTCCACAGGTGTATGTTACTCTGTGCTGTAACATGCTTGTAGAGCTTGCTATATATGCAACTACATGTGTATTCCCCCATAGGAAATGTAGGCCAGTGTTGAGCCAGTCTGCCTATAGCATGAACAGTGCTTTGTTACATGCCTAGCAGCTTAGTGTACTTACCCAGTGAGGTGTCATGTCCAGATACTTGCCAGATGTACTGCTGCCACATGACCACAGGGAGGACATGCAGACTACACACAGAAGGCACCCCAGCCGAGGATCAAACCAGAGTACCTCATGCTGTGAGGCGACAACACTAACCACTGCACCACTGCGGCCGCCCAGTGCCTTAACCCACTACATAACATAAATATGTGAACCAGAGTACAGCAGTAAGGCCAGAAGTCAAGTGCAATTGTAATCGAGTGTTGAAGTCCCCAATAAAACACAAGGACCCCATACAGTGTACATACATATAAATCATGGATACCAGGCATACATATATGGTGTAATGAATAATAACGCAATGTGAAAAAGGAATCATAATGCAAAGTCTAATGTAAGCAATGCTAAGTACTGCACAGGCCAGCTTAGGAGGTGTAAGCAATGTGTAGGCCAGCTAACTCAATGTGCCCAATGTTATATCCCTTTAAATAATGCCAACCCTAGGTAAGCAGGTTTGCCCATAGCTTAACCTTTTCAAAACCGGCCAATCACGGAAAAGTGGGGGGGGGGTATTGACTTTACGTAAACACAAGAGGCGGGAATACATATCATAACTGGTTGTAGCTTCCCCTTGCAGGCACAATGGCAGTAAGGGGAGAAGGTGCGCGCTTCCGGGTAAAGTGCTGCTGCATCAAGGAGTCCAAGGTCATGGCAGGACTCCTTGTCAAAGACCATGATCAGAGACTGCTGCAGGGCCAGTACCAGGGCTCCCAATATAAGGTGGAGGCCTGGGACTGTCTTGCCCGTGACCTCACCAGTGCCACTGGCATACCCCGAACTGATGAGCAGGTCAGGCATCACTATGCTGACCTGAAGTGGCATAAGGAGGACCTCTTGAGGAGTGGCTCCAAGAGGCTAGAGTGGCAGGGGATGTTCCAGTCATGGGTATCACCCCACTATGTGTGTAATAATTGTCAGCTCAGGTATATCATGGATAGGTATGGCTAAATATTCCTCTTATGTCCCCCACAGCTGAAATGGAGCAGGTCACGAACCAGGAGGCCCACATCAGTCGCCTAGCGAGGTTGCGACTCGAGGCAGGTCAGTAATACTCATGCAATTACTGTCACAGGAAATAAAACTAAAAGTAGTAGTAAATGAATTGCCTGTATAAAACCTGTACAGTTAAAGGCAAGTACTGCATACACTAGAGATTATGGCAAGAAGAGTCTCATATCACTTGTATGTCAATAAAAGTGTAAAAAGCCTGACAATAAAGGTCTAATTACTGGACTGCATGTGTATTCTCTGGTATCATATGGTAATGTAGATTAGCAATCATGTAATAGCACTGTAGTATTAAGCACTGTTACACACACTGTGCACCATAAAACTGAATGTGTAGGAATGCCTGTATATTATAGGTGAAATCCCCAGAGCCCATTTAGTACAACTGAGAGACACATAGACAGAAAACAGGGAAAATGCAGACAACAAAACCCAAATAGCACATGCAACTGAGATGTAAACTGTTGTTTTTTAGCACACATAGCCATGGTTCGAATCCTGCCAGTGGTAGTACTCTGCATATAGAATCATATCCCACAACTATACATAAATGTCCAGAATGTCCAGTAAAGTAGCCCATATCTGTTGCCTATCAACCTGCCCCCCCCCCCCCCGGGAAATCAGTGGGATGATCCCAGACATACAGACAGCAAACAGGAAATACAACTGATTGACACACATCTATGAGAACAAAGCTGGCATACTAGCAACTCCACAATACCTTATGAGACCAAGAAGCCACGTATGACCCATTTACACTCCAATTTGTCAAGCTGTGGTCAGAGTGTGTACAATAACAGAGTGAGATATAGGTGCATAAATAATAGTAATGTGGAATCTCGTACTGTGTGTGGGAACATTCAGGTAGTGCTAATAAACATTTCTCCCACAGGTCTGTCAGATACCAACACTGTGCCCAGAAATACAAGAATGATACCCTGTACTGGTACTGTTTACATTGGTATTGTATGGCAGTGCGACTGATGCAGTTGCTCTGAATAATGCGGTATTACACATCACTGTCGCCCACACTGTCCTACAACATATAACTGTCTAGGAAATCTGTATAAGAGCTTTGTAATACAAGGTCAGAATGCAAAAGCACTGGGGATTAATAAGACAGAAAGCAGATAGGAGATATACAGCAATATCTATATAGCAGACACAACTGTGTTGGACAGTGTTTAAGTTGTAGCAGACACAGCCATGGTCTGAAGCCTGGGAGTGGATGTAGGCTGCATACAGAATCATACCCCACAACTGTACAGATGAGGCCAGAATGTCCAGTATATGGGCACATATCTGCTGCCTGTCCCCCTGTCCCCCTGGTAAGTCTGTGGGATGATCCCAGATGTTAAGCCAGCAAACAGAGAATACAAGTGATTGTCAAACATCTTTGAGAACAAACCTGTCACTGTAGTAACCCCCAAAACTGTTAGGAGAGTAATATTTCAAGTATGTCCTATCTACAATGCCATATTGTCGAGCTGTGACCAGAGTGTGTACAGTAAGAGAGTGAGATGTATGTGCATAATACTGATGCATAACTTGGAAATTTGTGTGGCAACAGTCAGGTAGTGCTAACAAACATTGCTCCCAGAGGTACATTGGATGCGAACACTGTGCTGAGAAATAAAGACCATTATAACCTGTACTGGTACTGTTCACTCTGGTATTCTAGGGAATTGTAAGTGTTGCAGTTTCTCTGAATAATAAAGTATCACAAATCACTGTCACCCACACTGTGCTACATAATATAACTGTGTAGAAAAGCATGTATATGTGTGTGTCAGGTCACTAAAGGTGGAAGAGGACAATATTTTAGATATGTCCCGGCACACTGACATGTGGTCAACACATGGCCAGAGTCTGTGTAGAAAGAGTTGGATAGCTATGTGCACAGTATCAGCTCGGAATCTGGGAGTATGTGTAGAAACGTTAGTGTTAACAAACATTCCCTCCACAGGTATACCAGGTAAGAGGTGTATACTGCAGGTAAAACCAGTTCATGTATAACGATGATGACAGCCATACCACTGTCCACACTAAGGCTATAGGGTAGTGTAGTAAGACTTGTAAGGTACAGATAACAGCACTGACTAGGAAAGTAATGTGGACTTCAGGAATATACTAATTGTTAATTGACATATTTCTCTCCCCGCACCATATCTCCAACAATAATCAACATACCCACCCAAACTGGTATGTAATGACACCTATGATCTGATAATGTCCAATTGTTTGATAAATATTTTAATTGTTCCCATGCATGTGCCATATTGAATTACTTCAACATTGGTGGCATGGTGCCATCACTGTACCTGCATGCTGTTCTTATTACCACTGTGGTCCCATATATGCATGTATTCTGTTTGTTATGCAACTGTTGCAAATCTGGTGTCTGGGTTAATGGAAATATCTATGCATGCTGTTATACCTAACCTTGGAATGTGTTGACTATTACTAACCCACATATGATGAAATCTAAACACTATAGCTCGCTTGAGAAGGCCGGTCCCTGTGGACCGACCTGTCCCACCCCATCAAGGTGTTCACCCCCATGTGTCATATACTGCCCCTGTATGCATCTTGTTTGTCTTGTCTGTTAACCTACTCAACCTACCTCTCCAAATATACCTACTACCCTCTCCAACATCCTACTCTCACCTGAAAAACAAAAGGGCAATCTGTTCCCACAAAAAAATCTTGCCCCATACATAGCTGTCCATTTTGCACACATGTCCACTGGACACATGTAATCCACTCTAACTGGCATCACAACTTATTATTGCTGTCCTCACCCCCTCCCAGGGGTTTGTGTCCAAATCTACTTCCAAATTCAGTGTATATGCACAACTGTTGCTGTAGAAGAAATGGGCAGCTATGGACCTTCCCTGCAGCCTTCCTGCACATCCCTGGCTAGGTTACCTACTGTCTTACACTCTTTGTGCCCCTTTTTTCACCGCTTTGCTGTCACCCCCTTTTTCTTTTCATTTAAAGAAATTAGTGTGGGGGTAAGTGGGAATAAGCACTTTTATGCAGCAGTAAGTGGGTATCAGCCTATTTGCACGGGGGGGGGGGTAAGCAATGCCAGCACTGGTTAAGCAATTTAGAAGCTAACTGAGTATAAGAAACTGTAACTGGAAGTTAGCAGTGCTTACCTCCCTGCAAACCGAAGCAAACCCACTCACAACTGCTCAAATATGCCTTAATCACTCTGTATTCAACGGTCCTTGTTCTGCCCAGCAACAAAATAGACAGCCTCTGCAAGGCTCGAACCCAGGACCCTGCATATCATAGACAAAGTGATTTACCACTAAGCTATGCCAAATATACATAACCCTGATGTATTCACAAACATATCATCCAGCCCAGTCAGTCAACAGTACAGTGAATGTATTCCAACATGTAGATGTATGTGTGTGTGTAAATATTTTAATATCTAAACAGATACAATATATGTATATATGTATGTATATATATATGCATATATATATATATATATATATATATATATATATATATATATAAATGTATACATATATATAAATATATATGAACATATATACATGCAAATGCCTACATCTATAGATATATATGTCTACATCTATATGTCTAAATATTGACAGCAAGTTACATACATATATATCAATGAAGGTATATACTGATATAGTTCTATTTATGTAAGCAAATATATATATATATATATATATCTATATATATATATATATATATATATATATATAGAGAGAGAGAGAGAGAGACATACATCTGTCGATAACAATGGGAAAATAACTACAACATATATGTCCACATGCACCATTAATGAGATTGAGAGGCTCCAAACAATATATGTCTTGTACAAAGAGGTATATGCTGCCCCACAACCAAACACGTCCACCTTGCAATACACTACCAAGTTTTGCAGATCCTATAACCAGGATCTGACATGACATGGACACAAGATGTTTATAGTACTACATCCCACCTATATGATGCCAGCCTGGGATTGGTAACATATCACGCAGTACAGTCTGGCTCCCATAGGAAATGTACAATGTGGAAGCACATATATATGCAGAGACAGATATATATATATATATATATATATATATATACATATATGGATATATATATATATATATATATATATATATATATATATATATATGGATATATATGTGACTACACATACACATGCAGAGATATGCACAGTAAGGTACATATTGTAGAAGGTGCACACAATATGGAACAGCCACTATGCCTACAGTTAACACCTTAACAACTGGACACTGTATGAGCCACCCATACAAATGACAATCGTTGCCTGCAACATATACCCACAGACAGGTCATAAGATATAACACCACACACAGGTTTGCATAAATGGAAAACTTTATTTGTGTACTATTACAGTTTTATATACCATGTACACTAAAGTCACAACACTTACCCACTACGCCATGACCACTGTGAAGATTGCTGTTGTTTTACCAATATAGCTGTCATTACACATATTGAGTAGTACTGAATAATTGTCTTTACTTCCTGAAATGTGTAGTCCTTGTTATTAATATGACTGTTGCATCACATATGTTGTTTTATCATAATGTACACATAGCAGATACATACGGTGAGATACATCTGGGAGGTTATACACACCCGTGAGGTTTACACATGAGTGACAGGAATATGGTTATATACATATAATAGGTCTATATATGTCTACATGTAAATACACATGTATACTCATACGTATGTCTGTATACACATCTGTCTGTATACACATCTGTATAGTGCAACATATATTTGGTGATGTGTGTGTCTCTTTGTATGTACACACACACACACACATATATATATATATATATATATATATATATATATATATATATATATATATACATATATATGTATATACATGTATGTATATATAGATATATGTATCTTATTTTCGGCTGCTCCCGTTAGGGGTTGCCACAGCGGATCATCTGTTTACATTTCTTCCTGTCTTCTGAATCTTGCTCTGTCACACCAACCACCTGCATGTCCTCTCTCACAATATCCATAAACCTTATATTAGGCTTCCTCTTTTCCTGTTACCTGGCAGCTTCATCCTTAGAATCTTTTCCCGATATATTCTGCATCCCTCCTCAGCACATGTCCAAACCAATGTAATCTTGCCTCTCTGGCTTTGTCTCCAAACCTTCCAACCTGGGCTGACCCTCTAATATATTTATTCCTAATTCTGTCCACCCTTGTCACACCCAGTGCAAATCTTAACATCTTTAACTCTGCCACGTCCAGCTTTGACTCCTGCCTTTTTGTCAGTGCCACTGTCTCCAACCCATATAACATAGCTGGTCTCACTACCCTCTTGTAGACCTTCCCTTTCACTCTTACTGGCACTTGTCTGTCACAAATCACTCCTGACTGTACTCTCTTCTTCACCTCTCTTTCACACTCACTATTACTCTGACTGTCGATCCCAAGTATTTAAACTCATCCACCTTCACCAGCTCTACTCCCTGCATCCTCACCATTCCTCTCATTCGCACACATATATTCTGCCTTAGTCCTGCTGACCTTCATTCCTTTTCTCACTAGTGCATATCTCCACCTCTCCAGGGTCTCCTCCACCTGTTCCCTACTCTCACTACAGATCACAATGTCATCTGAAAACATCATAGTTCACGGGAACTCCTGTCTGATCTCATCTGTCAACCTGTCCATCACCATTGCAAATAAGAAAGGGATCAGAGCTGATCCTTGATGTAATCTCACCTCCACCTTAATTGCATCCGTCACTCCCACCACAGACCTCACCGCTGTCACATTACCCTCGTACATATCCTGTACCACTCTTCCATACTTCTCTGACAATCCCGACTTCCTCATACAATACCACAACTCCTCTCTAGATTTATACATATATGTATATATAGCTATATATGTGTGCACATCCTATGTGTACAGTTATGCCTAGTTATGTTGGTATATGTATATATATATGTAGATATGTACAACTATATGTGCATTTATTTATTTATTTATTTGCAGTTGTTTTACCAGGATAGTCCATTGGGCCTAAAAGAACCCATTTTCAATGGAGTCCTGGGGAGAAATGCTCCAAAAACAGACATACAGATAAGGTGCATACAATTGAAAAAGCTCTTAAAGTAAACCAACAGACAACGTATAAACAATAGGTAGCTAAGATACTTATACAAATGAAAAGAGAGTACAGTCATTGCTTTTACATTTGAGGTACATTCAATAATGCAATCTTATTAAATGAAGTAAAATAAATGAGAGGAGTGTTAGGGCTTTAAAGAGGTAGAATTGTTTTGTTGTGTAGTGTAATTAGTTAAGAAGGAAGTAATAAGTATGTAGGCTATGTTGAGTAGCAAATGAATGAATGGAGGATGAAGAGTTCCATATTTTTATGATGGATGGGAACAAGAGCATTCCCATTGGGATGCAAGATGTGTGTGAAGAGATTTTTTGAACATATAAAGATTAGAGATGGTACGAATGGATGGTGGGAGTGAGTTCCAAAGACGAGCTAGGTTAAAGGATAGTAGGTTTTTGCCTGGGGGACGTGTTGGTTTATGTACTTCTAATAGGTTTTGATTGTTTGACCTTAAGACTCTGTCAGGTAGGTGCAACTTAAAAGCAGAAGACAGGGAGGGACAAAGAGAGGGGTTGTTAATGAGCTTATGGGCTAGGGTAAGCTGAATGTAGTTGAGCTGATGTGGAAGTTCAAGCCAGTTTATTTTTTGGAGAGAGGAACAGTGGTGGGTGGCCGACCTGTGTCCGTTAGCGAACTTGGCGATTTTGTTGTAGCAAGAGGAAAGTTGTTTCTTTAGAGAGGACTGAAGATTAGTTAGGAGAGGTGATCCATAGAGAAGGGAGGGAATAAGAAAGGAAGAAGAGAGAGCAATTTTAGAGGTCTTTCTGAGGTATTGATTTTGGCGGTAGAGCATACCCAGCTTTTTGTGTTTTTTTTTAATATTTAGTTGTAGGTGGGAGTTGAAATTAAGCTGGTTATCAATTTGGACACCAAGTAACTTAGTTTCAGATACCAGTTCTAGGATTGAGTTGTTTTGACTAGTAATCAAGAATTTGTTTGTATCGAAGGGAGTAGTTTTAGAGGGGGTAAATACCATGAGTTTAGTTTTGGAGGCGTTGAGAGCAAGGTGGTTTTCTTTCATCCAATGCTCAGTAATTGAGAAAGCTTCTTGTGTGAGCTTTAGAAGCTTAGGGGTAGATGTGGCAGAGCAGATAATGGTAGAATCATCAGCATATTGGATGATGTTAGAGAATGGGATAGATTTATGAAAATCATTTATAAATATGTTAAAGAGAAGAGGACCAAGTATGGAGCCTTGGGGAACTCCAGTGGGGGTATTAAGAAAAGAGGAAGTGGCCTTTTTCCATTTTACAGCTTGGTGTCTGTTAGATAGGTAGCTGGAGAACCAGTTCACAGAGGAGGGAGAAAGGTTAAGTTTGGAAAGTTTAGTTAAGAGCAGACTGTGTGAGATAGTATCAAAGGCCTTAGAGAGGTCAAGTAGTAAGGTAGAGACAATTAGGCCGGAATCACGTGCTTTATTTATGGTTTCAAGATAGGAGAGGAGGGCTGTCATGGTGCTATGATTTGGCCTAAAGCCATGTTGTGTAGGTGTAAGAAGGTTATTGTCTAAAAGATGTGGTAGTAGTTGAAGTTGGACACATTTTTCCTAGTAGCTTAGAAATGGGGGACAGGATAGCAATGGGGCGGAAGTTGTTAACACTGCAGTTATTACCGCCTTTATGAAGGGGGATGATAAAGGCTTGTTTCCAGAGTTGGGGCACTGTGCATTCCAGGATTGAGGGGTTGATGAGAATGCTTATGGGATAGGCAATTGCTTCAGCAGCTATGCTTAGGAAGTATGAGGGGATGTTATCAGGTGCATTAGTGCCGGGCTTCAATTTTTGAAGGAGTTTCTTTATTGTAGAAATGGGTATAGGTTTTAATGAGAATGGAGCAGAGTGGAGAGGGAAAGTATTTGATGCTGGTAAGGATGATGAGGAAGTTAGAGTGGGAGAAGAGTTGGGGGATATAGAATGAGTAGATGGGAATGGGGAAGGAAGAGAAGTGCATGGTGGGCTTTTGGCAGGAGAGGGTGAGGGGGTATTGGATGGTAAGGTGGAAGTAGGAAAAGAGGAAGTTAGTTTGCTAATAGAGTCAATGAAGAAGGAGTTGAATTGAGTAGCCAAGTCTAAATCTGGGGCATTTGGGTCAGGGGTAGGGGTGTGTGGTTTGCTGGGGTTGAGGAGGGTAGAGATTCCTTTCCAGAATTTCTGTGGATTTGTTTTATTATTGTTTTGGAGGGTAAAGAAGTAATTTTGTCTGTCAGAGATAGTAAGCTTTTTTACTTTATTTCGCAGGGTTCTGTATTCAATGTGGGAATCAGGGGTCTTTCTTTTCTGGTAAAGTGCCCAGGCTTTATCTCTAAGGTGCATGGTTGCTAATGTGTTTTTTGTAAGCCATGGGGCAGAATTATTTTTTATTCGCTTTGTCCTTAAGGGGGCTTGGGAATCTAGTATTTTTAAGAATGTAGAGTTAAAGTGGGAAACTGCGTCTTCTAAGGATAAAGTCCTTAGATTGTTCCAGTTAATTGCTTTTAGAGAATCTGAAAAGGTTGTTGGGTTAAAATTTTTGTGGTTGTGGGTAGTAATATAATTGTGGGGGTGGTGAGAGATACAGGGGAGTCGGTAAGTGAAGATGGGCATATGATCACTTAGAGCGTCGGGAAGAGTACCACTGTCAGAGTGATAGTGGGGGTGTGAGACTTGGATCCAGTCTAGTATACTGCCACAGGAAAGGTTTTTAGATGGACGTGTTACTTTGTTGATTAGCTGGGAAAAATTATATAGGTTGATGTTAAGGGGGTTGGTTGGAGATTGAATGGAGGTCCAGTTGATATTTACATCACCTAAGATTATGACTTCATTACTAATGTTGCTGGAGAGCCAGGAGAGGATATCTTCTAATGTAGAGATATTGTCACCTGGGGGGATATAGAGGGATACAAGACATATGTGTTTATGCTTATTGATTTGTAGGAGAGTGAGGAGTAATTCAGCGTTGTTGAAGTGTTGAATAGGTTTATCATAGGGAGTAATTAACAAGGAAGTTGAAAATAGAAGAGCTACACCACCGCCTTTTTTGTGGGACCTGTCTTTTCTAATGATAGAGTAGTTAGGTGGAATTATTTCAGAGTCTTTTATATAGAGTTTTAGCCATGTTTCTGAGATAGATAGGATGTCAGGTTTATTATATGTGAGCCAGGCATGGAGGGTTGCTAGTTTGTTGACTATGCTTTGGGAGTTTAATGAAGTAAGCAATAGAGGCTTGCGTATGGTGGTGGAGGTAGAGGGGCCTGGGTTGGGATGGATATCACCTGATGAGAGATTGGTAACTAGGTGAAGAATATAGTTAGAGAGGTAATTAAGCAGTTTAGTAAAAGGGTTGGGTACTGTTGTGATGGAGAAGGGGTTTCTGGTAGCTATGGGGATGGAGAGTTTATGAGAAGAAAGTACTTTATAAGAGAAAGATAGGAGGTGTTTTATAGGATATAGATGGGGAGAGATAGGTGAGTGTGAATGTGAGAGGGGGGTGTTTAGATGGCTGGTTGTATGATAGAGTTGTGAATGGTGGCAGGTACTGGGTTGGGTAAGGTAGTGGAGATAGGTAAGGTTTAGAAGTAGTAGTAGTAAAATAGAGATGGATGAAGGTTTTAAAAGCATGTTAATTAAGGTTATTTGTGAATAGAAATCTAATTTGAATTAAGTATGTTTTTAAAGATAGTTATAGGAGGATGTGATGCTATAGGCCTAGATTGTAGTGGGGAGTATGGAGTTAAGAAGGAGGTGGTAAAAGTGGTAGAGGTTGGTGGAATGGTAAAGATAGGATCAGTTATCAGAGATTAAAGTGTGGACTTGGAGTCTGATAGAGTAGCTAAGTAGAGGGCGTGGTAACAAGGAGGTAATTAGAAGATACTGGGTGTGTCCAAGGTGTTGCAGATTGATTGGTGTAGGGAGGAAGTGGGTGTGGTAACAAGAGGAATATAGCTGGGAGTACTGGGGCGGGTGGGAATTGGGGGCAGGGTAGGGGAGCGGAGTGAGCCCGAAGGGCGAACGGAGCGGGAAACACCAGGAGAAGGACGAGAGACAATCAGTGGAGCGTAGATTGCAGGAAAGTAAGCTGTAACAGAGTAAGTAAGGTTCTGGATACAATAGGTAGAGTGGGCTAACAGGATAGTGAGAACTGAAAGTAAAGGCTAGTAAAGGAAGGATGCAAGGAGTGAGTAAAGTAAAGGAATATCAGTGGGGAGGGGGTGCCCTATAGTGGTTAAATGTAGAAGTACACTGGTCCACTAGGGTAGTGAATGGGCTAAAAAGGACTGAGTGGGAAGGAGCCTGTATGAATTAGAGAAATTAGATAAGGGTGAGAGTAGAGAGGCAAAGATAAGAGGGGTGTAGGCCACTGGCTGTCCTGGCAGGGAGATAGCTTACACAGATAACAACAAGGAGTATAATTACAGAAGCTTAGTAGCAGCAGATCCACATACTTCCTCTGTGTCCTCTGGGAGAGACCTGGTTCAACCTTCCCGGCAGGGGGTTAAGGCAGCAAAGAGGTAGTATTGCAGGACCACAAAGCAATGGATGAGTCTGGTGACTTTAGATAGGTATATGTATCCACCCAGGTGAGGTCCCAAGGGGAGTATGCAGGGTAAAAAACAACTGGAAACAGGAGAAAAAGTAGAGAGAGGATTAATAAATGTGTAATAGTAACAGCATCTTTTCCCTAGTGGTAGTGATAGGCAGGTAAGGAAGTGATGCTGGCACAAAATACTAAAAATGAAGCACATAGTGGCTAAGTATACAATGTAACAATGGAGTCTATTACAATGGTTAAAAACACAGTGAAATATTGAAGACCAGATACATTTAGCAATGGAACAATTTAACAATGGAGTCTGTCACAATGGTTAAATACACAGTGAAATACTGTAGACCAGATAGATTTGTAGGTGTAGAACTAGGCTCTATATCAATGAAATTAAAAAGAAACAATGTCGTCAGACATTAGGCACTACTAATAAACAGCATGCTCTTGATATTGCTGCTTCAAATACAATAATAGCACCTTGGCACGTCCTACAGTAGCAATTAGCCAGGCGCGTGTGGAGAACACTCACACGTGGAAGCTGGCGTGTTGCGCAGTCAGTAATTTCGTAAATGCTTAGACAGTTAACAAATTCAGAATTTAAAACAGTGTCTAATGCACTCCAGGTACCTTGGTACGCCCTACAACAATAGTAGTCAAGCGCTTGAGGAGTGAGCCCTTCTGAGTTTAGTAACAGTATAAAAGCAGTAACGCTTTCTAACAAACAGTCCAGCATTAGTCATTAGTGTACCCTTTAAACAGCAGGAGCTTAATAACACTCAACAACAGCAGTCGCTAGGGTTAAGTAAAAGGCTGTTGATTATGCGAGAACCAAAAAAAGCAGATACCAATCGCTACTACTGCATGAGCGCTATCCTATGCAGTGATCCCTTTAAGCAGGGTTTATAAACAAGCATTAGTCATCGTTGCACTCTTTAAACAGCAGGAGTCTAAAACAATCTGAAACAGCAGTCGCTAGAGTTTAAGTAAAAGCTGTTTGATTATGACTGAAACCAGAATACACAGATAATAAGCGTATCTAATCTTTGAACCCCTATCCTGTACGCTATCTTGTGCAATAAACACTTTAAACAGACGCTGTTTATACAAGCATACTTTTCAAGCTGATCGTCACTGTGAACCCCTATCCTGAACGCTATCTTGTGCAATAAACTCTTTAAACAGACGCTGTTTATACAAGCATACACTTCAAGCTGATCAACACGTTTCAGTATAAAATACGTTCCTTAGCACAGCAGGAGCATTAAAACACCCTGAAACAGCAGTCGCTAGTGGTTAAAGAAAGGATACATAGCATAGAATTATTATGGCTATCAAGTCTATGTACATTAAGGGATATTCCCGGTTTCAGCGTAACAAAAACACATGAAGTACTTACTATCAGAGCGCACTCCTAGCCAGGTGCGTACAGCAGCCGAGGATGAGTAGGATTTAAAGATGGCGCCCAGAGGTGAGGGGGGGATTAAATCACCTCTAAGCGGATGTAGAGGGAGGGGGGAGGAGCAGGGATGTGAGCTAACAGGGAAGGGTGGTATTTCTACTATGTGAGGGGAGGAGTCGCACAGAGTAAGGAGCAAGCTAGAGGGTGGGAGAGAAAGTCAAAAATAGGGTTGGGTGATACGTGGAGGAGGTAAGGTAGTAGGGAGTAAGGCTAGATAGATGTAAGGCATGCAGGGAGAGAAAGGAGCAGAGAAACACCAGGAGAAGGACGAGAGCCAATCAGTGCAGCGTAGATTGCAGGAAAGTAAGCTGTAACAGAGTAAGTAAGGTTCTGGATACAATAGGTAGAGTGGGCTAACAGGATAGTGAGAACTGAAAGTAAAGGCTAGTAAAGGAAGGATGCAAGGAGTGAGTAAAGTAAAGGAATATCAGTGGGGAGGGGGTGCCCTATAGTGGTTAAATGTAGAAGTACACTGGTCCACTAGGGCAGTAGTTACGTGTATATGCATACATATCTATTCTGATATACCTACTACTGTCAATATATATGTAGATATCCATACGTATATGTGCATATGTATCTGTATATGTGTAGACATGTTTTGGTCTGTATATGTATACATCTGAGTGTTTATATGTGTATCTCTCTCTCTCTCTCTCTATATATATATATATATATATATATATATATATATATATATATATATATCTATATATATATATATATATATATATATATATATATATATATATATATATATATATCCACCTTTGTATGTCAGTATGTATATGTGTATATATCTATATAGATATATGGATAATTAGATATTCATATATGTTCACCATATGTCCTGAACATGGAGTGGAGCCCTACCTCAGCTCCAGTAGTCCCAACTGTGTAGTGCAAGGGGATGCCAGGTATGTGTTGCAGGTATATTTGCAGACTATTGCTACTGTAACATGATGTGTGTGGGAGGGCACATCTGCTTTTAACATGTGCACCATTAGCTACTGACAGACATTCTAAGGACATCATAGTACAGTAGCACTGCTAGCACAGTAATGCTCCTGTGGACTACAGCAGAGATATAGCCAATATATGTGGACAGTCTGACACAATCTGGACAGTCTAGAGGTATACACAGAACCCCTTAGTGCAAAACATGTGGACCAAGCTTGACAATGTGGATGTTAACAGCCATGTAGATGGGTATAACATGTAACTACTGGTATACATTTGCCCCCATAGGTTATGCATTCACACACCTCTGTCTGTCCTGACACATGATAACCACTGGTACAGAGGTGCCATGGCCACATACTACCCACTAGTTGTTTACATACATCTGTACAGCATCCCACTGTTTTGTCTGAAATACATGACTGCTATGGTGTTATGGTGGTCCATGTACTGGTCCAAATAAATGGATAACTATATACATATTAAAGACTACACAGACCATAACAACTCAGTTAAAATGTCAATATCAGCAAAACTGACCCAGATCTATTTAAGCTAGCTAAAAATAAAATAACTAAACTCTGACTAAAATATAAGCTAACAAATCCCAAGATAACAATTACAAAATTAATAAAATGCATCAGAAGAATGAATTAGAAATGCAAAAGAAAATAAGACTATAAATACTTCATGCATATAATGTAAATATACTCACAAAGCATTTAATTACTCATAAAAAATATGCAAAATTATCTAAAGCCCATTTCTGCAGAAACTTAGACAATAACATTTGCCCACTTTAATTAAGAGGAAGCATTACCCTAAAATAAAGAAGAAAAAAAAAAGAAAGAAAAAATATAGTTGGAGTATGTGTGGTATGGTTTGCCTGATTCACAATAAGCCTTGATGTGGTATTATGGAATTTGGTTTATTAGTGACATTTTGGCAACTTGTGAGAAACGTCATTCCCTAAACCAATTGTACAGGTCATTTCATGTGTCACTCAGTAGACCCTGATGTTGTGTCTTTCGGCTTATCCAAGTTAGGGGTCGCCACAGCGGAACTCCGGTCTGCTAATGTTTGGTAGTGGATTTTTATGTGCTGAGTTACCAGCCCTGATGCACAACCTTCAACGAAGGCATGCCCATTCACGCATGCCTCCACACAGAAGACGCTCTAGCTGAGAATCGAAAGCAACAATGTCTTGTTGTGAGGTGACAACACTACCGCAGCACCACTACCGCGGCCCTGATATATTCTATAGATGCATACACTCACAAAAAAAATGAACAAACCACACACACTCACACATGCGCACACACAAACACGCACACACGCACACACGCACTCACGCACACACACGTGCGTGCACGCGCTCGCACACACACAGATAATGTACATATTAAAGATACTTATACAGCAGATTTTAATTTGTTCATTTTTTTATTATGCCATACATAAAATTGTACCCCACATAGCACAGAATGGTTTGCTCCATAACTCAGTTGTCTACACTTTACCATATACATATTAACAGTGCACATAATTTACAAATACTTACAAAAGCTAAGTCTGCTCTCCTGCCTTCGATCATATTCCGCGAGTAATACTAAAAGTTGGGGCCAAATCTATAACCTTCCCATGTCTACCTTAACAAGTGAATAGAAGAGAGTTATGTCATCACTATAATGAAACAATCCCGGTCATGCCTTTATAAAAAGGGACAGCCCTACTGCCTTTCATAACTATTATTTTATACCTTGTTATCCTTACTCTATGAATTATTAGAGAATGCATTCCTTATCAACTTCTTCAAATTCTATTCAGGTCATACTTATTATTCCTCACTCAGCACATATTTAGACCAAAACATGGTACTGATGCTGTGACTTTATGTAATTACTTATATATGTAACAATCTTAACTCAGAGTATTATGTTCATGCACCCTTAACTTAATTTGTGCCTTTCAACATTGTCAGACAAGCTAAACTAACTCATGTACTTTCATCCTATGGTTCAGCTCCAGTAGACTGAAATGGCCAATCTGATATTTAGAAGATAACAATCTTTTAGGTAGAGCAGATTTGATTCCCATTTCTTCATTTCCAACTTAGGAGCTTCTCAGAACTCTGTTCTAAGTCCGTTTCTACTTATAATTTTTGTTAATGGCATGGTCAATAATTGTAGTAAATATTCTTTTATAATATGCAGAGGATTCCACCATTACTCACTCTGATTCCACTCTCTCTACTTAACACTAAATCACACACAGCTTTCAGTCTCTTATTTTTTTCCAAGCGCCTTCATTTCAATAACAGTTTTGTAAAAAAAAGAATTAACTTTATAAACATAGGAATCAAACTACAGCAACAGAGCTGGTTAGTGGTTCATCATCATTGATTAGCTACATCCATTTTAAATTAAAGATAGAATGATATAGCTTTTTATATTACATGAAATGGTTATATATGTATCCATTTACTTCAATTATATTTGTTTTAAGAGTCTGAGTCTCGCTTGCTGCATAGACAAGAAATAGGGAAAGCTATAAATCGTTCCTGCCATTACCTAAGCATTTACAGTAGGGTAGTAATGTAAGGCCCACTTGTGCAATTTCCTGCTTCTCACTACCTCCTTTATCTCTACCACTTCCATGCCCTGATGTGATTCATGACAGAGATGACCCGTGATATTAGAGGTGCTTCTCAAGATTTCAGATTCTTAGAACATGGTTTTTTTTTTTTTTTTTTGTTTTGCTACTAGCATCATCAAGGAGAGCAATTGTATTTTGAGTCTATATCAGAAACATCGAATGATTAAAATCACGAATACTCTAAAGAGTGAACATGGCTAACCTCGAAGTGCTTTTTTTGAGATCGCAGTACAGTGATGATCGGAATATTTGCCCTTTCCTCACTATAGTGCAATCTCAGAGTTGGAATACATATTTATTGGGGCGTGCAACAAGTTTGAGGTCCGGCATTTTCGCTCTTTAGAGCGTTCTCAATTTTAATCATTCCATGTTCTTATATAGTCCCTCGTATTTCTACCTTATCTGTTATATTGGCTGTGATGTTCATATATTATTCCTATCAACAATAATGCTTGTGTGAGATTAAGCAGAAAGAAGAGGACCTCATTAAATAGTTCCTGTTAGTCATTTTGAATATTTCCAATGGGGGACAATTCCAGGACATATGGTACCAGTCAATTAATTCATCCTATTCACATCTCCAGCAATGGGGAGTGCAGTAAAATATTCTATGTAGTCCAGAGGGAGTGTAGAAATATTTGTACATGCATTGACAACCAAAAAGTCCACATCTCCAAGATTTAGTTGGATAAGATTAAGAGAGAGATGTGTAGTTCCAGATCTCTTTACAGCATTAGTTTATATTTCTGTGAGAGTTTGATCCTCATTGTAATCGGAATCTTAAAAATGCTAAGTATTCCCCTCACATTTGCTTCTCCCTCTCTAATGTCAAGTAGCCATTGAATTACCATAGGCCAGTTCTGTGCTGTATCTGTAACATTTTCATTTTCCTTAACTCCAGTATTCATCTGGGTTTTGTAAAAGAGCTTCACAAAATGTTCCAAGTATATAGTTTGGTTTAAACTAATTAGCAGTACCAAAAGAACACCTCTTTGGTTTTCCTTAGTTTACTGAGCCACTGTCTCTTCCAAAGTCTCCAACATGTTGTATTAGCAATAGGTGCCAAGTCAGGTACCCAGATGATACCCTCTCAAAGGTTTAGTGCCAGAAGATTTGTTCTAATAATCTATTTTCCAGTGTCCAAGTAGGATTATTTACATTTCCTATATTCTCAACTATCTTATAAACAGAAGCTTTTTGTTAGGGGAGACCAGAGATCAAAATTCTTTCAGTCTACCTGTCACCATAGGCCCAGTCCTCATACCTTGACTTGAATGGCCATAACATACCAGGAAATTCCTGGTTTTGAAGTATTCCAAAAAAATTCTATACCATTCATTTCAATGATTTCATGTCTTCAGCCGAAGGAGACAAAAGCAGCCCATGAAATGAGTAAAGAATTAAGGGTAACACAAACCATTTTACCTCTTGGATTCTTTGTTGTATGTCCAGCTCCATCTTGCTCCATTTTTGAAGGAGCCTTTCAGTTCTGGTAATTATTTCTTTAAAGGTATCTGCAATCATCTCTTTTAGAGAAGAGGAAACTATTTCCCTCTGTACCTAAAGGGACCTGAAGTTTTTAGGATGGGGAAATGGATATGATCCTACTACTATGACTGTACTTTATGCTTACAGCTTTAGTTTTACTTGTTCTTCATTTTATATCCAAATAAATGACCAGACTCAGTCACTTCCTGAAAAACTCTCTCTAGGTCTTGTTCTCAGTTGATTATAAATAACAAATTGTTTGAATATAGCACGTTTCTTATGGGTATGAACTTAGGGTTACCACCTGTCCCACTTTACGAGGGACAGTCCCTCTTTGGGCAGTTATGTCCTGCAAAAAAATTGTAAAAATGGTAAATGTCCTGAGATTTTAGGACAAAATTATTTCTTATATTTTATGTAATAGTTGCATACAACAGTTATTCTGTATCTGACACACCTAAACGTTATAAGAAAAAGAATAAGCAACTAAAATGCTATAAGAATAAGCTTTTATTTAGGCAAAGAAGTGAAGTTCTGTCATTTGTACTGGCCGTGGGTAGGTTTTGGCTTGCAAAATCTCATGTTTTTACTAAAAGTGTCCCACTTTGGGCCTTTGAAAAGGTGGCAACCCTAGTATGAACTAGATGGTATCCTTCCAACTGACTCCGTCTTCATTTACTTGTCAGCAGTTCTAGGTACAGGGCAAACAACAGAGCATACAGGAAATATCCGGGTCTATATTACAAACTCAAAAGATAAAACAAGTGAACATTCTTTTATCAAACACTGAAAGTCGAAAGTACTAAACATCGAAGATACGGAATAGCGTTTTTTTTCCCAGGGAAAAATCACTGGGCCATTTATGAGACTTTGCCATTTGCTCCACTGTGGTGTGATCTCAGAGTTGGTATATTTAAGTAGGGGGTTTGGGTTTTTATTTTGTGTTTGGATTTTTGCGGAGCAGCGATTTTTTTCCCTGGGGAAAAAAATCTCTGTTCCTTGTCTTCGATATTTAGTGCTTTTGGCTTTGAGTGTTTGATAAAAGAGCGTTCACTCTTTTTATCTTTTGAGTATATGATATACACCCAAATATCCATGTCTAGTACCTGTAGTTATCTCAAAGAATAATTTTAGCTTTGGATCGTTGGTAAAGTCCTTTTATGATTGTGATAAATCTTCAGGGAATGTCAAAAAAGTCTAAGACCTCATTTAAAAAGGCCTAGGATACCCTGTAAAAAGTTTTCTCTGCAGCGTAACTGATAACAGCGATAGGCTTCCCTAGAATGTTAGCGTTCTTCAATATCATTACAACAGAGATAAGTTTTTAATACATTGAGCAACCTAAAATAAATCCTGACCACTCTGGGAGTATTAAAGTAGTAAGCTGAGGTGTCATTCTTTTGGTAATCAAAGATGTAAGTATTTTATAGTCATAGTTTAATATGGATATGGGGTGTTAAAATGTGACCAACACAAGATCCTTGGCTTCAGTATCACTTCTACTACCAATTATTTCCATGTTTCTGGAGTCTTTTCTCCCATAAGGATCTGATTATATAGTTCAGTTAAGTAGAGCATAAGCTTGTGTCTACCTTTTCAATATAATTCTAAAGGAATACGATCTAAACTAGGTGTTGTCCCATTGGCAGCCATGACTTCCTTTATTGCTGTAGGCATGATTAGGTGCAACAGTAACTCAGCTCAGCAACCCTTTCACTTCAGTTAGGGAGGTCTAAGGCGGGCCGGACTTGTCCAAGTTGTGGTTCTCTAGCACTATTTCATTATTCTCAGACGAGTATAACTTACTAAGTAACAATTTTCCTGAATATTGCCCCTGGTGCATAAAGATGTTCACTTATTCTGGGCTTCCATATCTTGGAAACATTCCAGGTAGCAATTTGACATCTTAATCAGCCCACAAGATATTTTTTGATTCTTGGGAGTGACTTCAATATGGGCAAGATTAAGAGCTTTTACATCTGGTAAAACTGATATTTTAAGTGTAAAGATATTTGATCCTTTAAGCCTGCATTTTCTTATCCATTCCCTGAGCTCCACTTGAGATTTTCCTTTGGGCCTCCAACAGGTCTGTCTGTAATCTATTTTCTATCTGATTTGATCCCTCGGTGCTTCTTATGTAAGGCTTATCTTCCACAAAGTGAACCACTGTATGCAGAAAAAACTAATTTATACAACATTATATAAGATTTAATACAAATAAATAATTTTGGCAACCATTAAAAACAACTATGTACACATTAATAAAAATAATCCACCTCCTGTGAGGAGGCATTGTATCTCTATTAAGGCATGAAGCAAAGATACTCTCACACTGCAGGAAACTTGGCAGACTGGAATAAACAAAAGCACAATCCCTGAGCTTATATCCTTCCCTTTTGCAGCCCAAGTTTTACTGTAAATAACTTTCCTTCAACATTTTGTTAGTTATCTTAAGCAATCCAAGTTCCATCTTATCAAACTTTAAGCCACTTTTTTAGAAATCAATCTTTGGAAATTGTTCATTGAACAATGGAGTGACCATTAGAAGCTATATATATTATATATATCTGCAAATAGGTTAGTATATACCCCTCTAACTTACATCACTATGCTAATGGCAACTTTCCCTTAGCCATGCTAACTGAAGAAAATTTAATCAGCATGCTGGCTGTGTCCTTCCTATGTCCTGTAGGAAAGCAGTTTCTTTAGAGCATCTTTTTAAACACAGGAAAGTCTCTAGCTGTGGTCTCCACCACTCCACTCCTCTGGCCATGGATTCTGTACAGGGAGAACACTGTGTCTGTGGTTTCCACCACTCCTTATTATACCTGTGGTCATGGACTTTGTACAGGGAGAACGTTGTGTATGTGGTCTCTACCGTACCACTCCTCATTAGTCCTGCAGTCATAGATTGCATTCAGGGAGAACATTTTATATTCAATGAAGCTTGTATCAGCCTTTTATTGTGTGTTGCTGCATGCAATCAATTCCCCGGTAGCTGTACTCTAAGCTGGGCAGGCTTCTGCAGTCTGAATTACAATTTGGTCTGACTACAAAACTTAATTGTCAGTCAGAAAGTTACTTTTTTTCAGGCACATGTCTAAGAAATAATCGTGGTTGGACAAAACTTGAGACTCTCCTATTTTTCATGATTTTTCTTGGAAACCATAGCTGAGGCAAGATTTTATCTTTTAATGTGAAATAGTAAGCTTAACCTAAATTGTTTTTTGTTATTCTCTGCCTAAGATGTTGTGGAATAAAAAACTCTATGTGCAATGTGCCTTGTCCAACCAAGGAGCTTTCCTGTACTGCCATACCAGACAAGGTGGCTATTTGCTGTCTTATATAATTTAGGCATATGGCTCCTTCTTCCCTCTCCAGGATCCGAGTAAATTAAATGTTCTTCTGATGCCCTTTTTCTTCAAGATCTATCATCTTTGTTTCTATTAGCTTTATTGGTTCCAAGGCAATGCCTGATGTCTCTCATCTTACAGTATATCACTGAGACATGGTCTGAGTGCACGGTTAGGACCAATTCGATATCAGCCAGCTTACAGTCCACTTTGCCTATATATGATTCAACCAATTTATTAATTTCCTGAATTTCCTCTAAGATTGTATTCATGCTCACAGGAGGTTGCAACTGACCCACTGCAGTGCTCTGCATCTTTTTGTCAGCCCGTGGAGGAGCCATGTTTTCTTTCTGAGAAAGTGCCACCAACGTTTTAGTTTTCTTTCTTACATTGAGAGCTTTCTTCTTCATCACTCCCTGTAATTTTATCTACGGCTACTTACATTAATTATTTCTCTGGAGTAAACCTCAAATTTTGTTTGTTGAATGTAAGTTTGATTGTATAAAAAGCACACAAGCAGTGGAGACAGGGAACAGAGTATACTACTCTGCCCTCATCTTTACGAGAAGTCCAGCTTTCAGTACCTTCAGCTTTGCTTTAATACCATATGTCATCTCAATGATGTCAACAAATGTCAACAAAACAGAATCAGTGTTGCTCTGACTTAAGTTTATCCCAACCATTCATTACATACTTTATGACACTAGAACTAATATATCCTGAACTCAACCCTAGCCATGCTTTGTTTTCACTTTCTTTGATCTATATCTAATGTACAAGTAGCTTCTGGGATTCAGGGATTCATAATCAATTGAAATAAAAAAAAAACATGTTGAACTATATAAACAAAATACATGAATAAAATAACATCAAAATAAAATAAAATAAAAAAAACTAGCATATTTTTTTCCAAAACGCCATGGTTCCAGGCAGTGTTGTAGAACAGTAATTGTTACCACGTGATAAGCACTAGGTTATTAACTTGAGCGTTGTTTCTCACAAAATGTGAAGGAGAAAGTCATGGCACCAGGCCACTCAAAAAGGTACTGTATTGAAAAATGCTGCTTTCTGGAATGACTTTAAAATACTGTCTGTTAACTCTGCACAGCAATGAAATGCAATACAAATGACACAGCTCTAATCTGACTTTCCCCATGTTACATTTTCTTTCACATAAGTATATTTTATGTATAGCAAAATACCAGTTATCATAGCAAAGTGTTATGATATTAAAATCTGTTTTCCATCTGATAAAATGCAATGCAGATCTATGGTCAGATATAGACCATAGACTGCAATGCTAAATATTGCTTTTTTGGAGTTAGTGTAAAGCACAAAAACACACACACACACACACACACACACATTTCGGTCATTTCTAAAAGAGAATATGCCACTACAGAAGAACAAGAAAAATTACTGTATTTAAAAAAATCAACGTGAAACAAAACTGCCCCCATTACAGCCGAGTGACATCTCCAGGCATTTCTGCAGTTACCTCCTACTGCTCCTCTAGGCGTCAAATATTGTCTGTTCATATTTGCATTAATAAATCCAAAACCATGCTACACACAAGGCATGAGAATATTTTATCTTGAAGCATATATGATGGCAAACAATTGTATTGATACATGACCTCTGTTAATAAGTATTTGTTAGAACTGTAAGGTAATAAATTCATTTTTAAAGGCTGAAGCAGGTTTATTTCACATTGATTTTTTTAAATACAGTATTTTTCCGTGTTCTTCTCTATGTCACTGCAATGTCACATACGCTGATCATTTCCACAGTCTGCATACTCTGTATCTGTAGTCTCTCAGTTGTCAGTCTATTGTAATGACACCCATCATAAGTCATACATCAGAAAACCACTTAGCATTCTCTTCTAATCAGCTTTCCATTCTGTATTCTTATACCATCATCTTTTCAACATTACATTTTTCTCCTTCTCTGCTTCTCTGTACATAAAGTATATCTATATGTCCATTCAACCTTCTTTACCAGGACCTGCCTGTCAACTATCCCACCCCTCTTCTACAACATATATACAAATAAGCATGGACATAGTGTATCTTCTGAATGATAAGCTAATATTCAAAATGCTTTACTTAATTTGCCTCTCAAGTGTTCTGATTGTACCATATTATTTTCGACATTCTGAATAATGTATGTAACTTTGCATCATATCTACTTCCCGTATTTAAAGATCCTGTGCAGTGTGGTGGCTGCATTCCATTTCACCTTTCTCAAGAAGTTCACTAATAGCTAATGGCTGTTCTACTGTTATTTTCACATAAAATAATGTTATTATGTGAAAATAGTAGTGCAGAAAGCACTACTTCACAACCAGTCCATGCACAGTTCCTGTTGTGTGGCTATGATGACTGTTAATGACTGATGGTGTTGTCAGTGACAGAAACTTTCTGTCATGGTGTCCACAGAATTACTAAGCATTAATTTTATTTTTTCTAGTGTCAAAATTTTAGGTACTTACATACCTATTTCCCCTAAGTATACTGATACTTATAAAAGGTTATGGAACTGGTTACGATATAATTATTTGTATTTTTTAACTTTTTGATTTCTGTTGTGGTGAAGGAAGCTATGCAGTCAACATACCTCTACTTGACACACGCACACACACACACACACACACACACACACACACACACACACACACACACACACACACACACACACACAAAACCACAGTTTTTCCATGGGTCTGGTTATCCTGCACCTATTTAAATAAGTGTGAGAATGACACATATCAAGGCCAAAAATGCTAAAATACAACATATTTTATCATCACTCTACTAGGATCTTTACAAACCTTTCATCACATCTATCATCTGGATCTAGGAGGTACATAAAGTATTTGTAATTACAGTAGCAGTACTAAGCATTTTTAATGCCCATCACTATACAGCACATATTCAGCAAATAAAACCTACAAAATGACTGCTTTCATATGTTCGACATGTTTTATGTCAAGGCAGTTTAACAAACAAAAACACTATTTTTCCTGTTGACAAACAAACATGGGAAATAATAGAGAAGAAATCTCTATAAAAGGATGCATATTTCTTGCATATGATGCTTTAGCTTTATTAATGCACAAGGAGTTACAATAAATCATTTTTCACATTTCTGAAAAAAAATAATGTAGGTAACTTTACGATGCTATCTAGTTACTGGATATTGTGAACTTTCATTAAGGTTCGTATGTCTACAAAATGTCTACTGTTTTTGTAAAAACATCCTTACTTTACTGTAAATATAATAAAAAGGTGAACTGCCAACCAGACCATGAACTGATGGTGTATGAACTAAAGGAGGTGGTTTATCAATATTCATTAAAGACAAATACACCTCCAGATTAGTTAAATAGCATGATTCCCCTGGAATTACTTCAGGTGCAATTGAATGTAGGTAAGACCCGTGTTCAGATTATTGCAAGCTATAGAACCCTCTCCATGGATCAGTACATCAACTCAGCCTACTTGGATCTACTTGATTCAGTCAAAATACAACCAAACACCCTGGTTTTGGGTGACTTTAATTACCCATCCATTGACTGGGTAAATTATATGTGTTCTAACTCACTTGCCCAAAAGATCCTGGACTTCATTAACTCCCTTGCCCTGGACCAGCTGGTCGACACACCGGCAAAGGGCTCAAACATCCTGGATCTGGTGCTCACTAACATGGGGGACCGCTGCAACCCTCCCAGTGTGTTGCCATCCTTGGTGATATCTGACCACAAATTAGTCTCGCTAGAAGTAACTATAACACAAGTCCCACCCTTAGCAACAACTAAACTAAAAAACCTTTCCAAGGCCAATTACAACCACTTACATGACAGTATAAATAGCTTCATAGCCCCTCCCCCCAATGATGGAGAATGCACCTATGCTGAGTTATACACCAATGCTTTATACAAACACCTGTACAATTGTATTAGCTCTGCTGTACCTGATAGAACCAAAGCAAGATCATCAAGGAAAAACAAATCTGCCTGGTGGGCAACTGCCATTAATAGGCTATACAACAGGAGAAAGAAATTGCTGATAAGTCTCCTAGTGAAGTCCTTCAAAGCTAACTATGAATCCAAGTTAGCTTGCCTAACTAAGGATAACCATAAGGTGTTCTTACTTACATCTGTAACCTCAAAGGAAAGGCCCAGATACTCACTGGACTCATAGTTAATGGCACAAAATATGCAAAACCTGTGGATATAGCAAACCTGCTGGCTAACAAGTTCAGTGAAAACTTCACTCCCTTGTCTCCACCACATATATCCCAGGGCATCTCTAATACCTTCCCCCACCTAATATCTCTGAGGAAAAGGCATTAAATACCCTCTCCAATGCCAAAAATACAGCCTCTATGGGACCAGATAACATCCCGGGCTGTGTTCTACATGGGTTAAAACAGGAATTAGCATCACCACTGGGCGCTCTTTTCAGTCACAGCCTAAGCACTGGCTTCAGAATGGAATGGAATGAAATGGAAAACAGCTACTGTCATCCCTTTGCACAAAAGAGGTGTATCAATGGACCACAGGAACTAAGGACCCATTACCCTGACCAGCCTTATCTCCAAGGCCATGTAACAAATCATCATGGCCTTTATTAACAAAGATATAGGAAATCTCCAAGCATTGACCCCACCCAGTTTGCTTTGTCAAGGAGAGATCATGCATGATAAACTTGGTGGACTTCTTCAAGACAGTCACCAAAGGCCTAGACGAGGGCAAATCAGTCCATACAGCCTACCTAGATTTAGCCAAGTTCTTTGACACAATCCTTCACTGCGGCATTATTGATTAACTCACCCATATATTGTCAGGTGAGTTGCAAACTGGCTCACAGCTAGAACTCATATGGTCAAAATAGGGGACTCCATCTCCTCCAGTAGACCCATAAACAGTGATGTTTCACAGGGATGAGTTCTGGGACCCCCTACTGTTCGGAGTCTACTTCTCCTAAGTACATGCTAAAACTAAAGGACTGTGGCTGACAAAGTTTGCTCATGACTGCAAACTGGGAGTGATGATTGAAACCCTTAGGATGTCAACATTCTTCAAGAAAGTCTTGTGTAGACTAATGACTGGAGGCAAAGTCATGGTCTTAAACTTAGTTCAAAAAAATGCATTATCATCCCTTTTGGCAAGGGTGATGTTCCTGCAAACTACCACATCAGTAGCAGTACCCTAAGCACAAAGACAGTGGTGAGAGATCTGGGCACATAAGTCGACAGCAACTTTAACTTCGATCACTATGTCTCCACAGTGGTAAGAAGGGCATTTATATTGCTCATCTCATAAATAAGGACATTGTCTCCAGGACATTATAACCTCCCTGTACTCTTACCTCATCAGACCAGTAATAGAATACAATGGTCTCTTTGGTATGTTCCTTTCCAAACACCTGCAGCAACTGGAGGAACTGCAAAACTTTCTTACAAAGACATGTCCATGTCTTCAAGATGTGTTTTAGGTGGACAGACTGAAATCATTGTCACTTTACTCTGTGTCATACACACTGCTCAGAGGCAACCTGTGCCTTGCATACAGAGCAATCTCTGACCCAGCTTTAATAGAAATGCTGCACATTCGCAAGTCTAATGACACACAGGTCACTCACTCAAATAACCTGGTATGTGACATCAACAGAACTTGCTGGAGAGACAGATTTGTCTCACAGAGGTTACCCCACCTTTGGATAAAGCTTCCTAGTCATGTTAAATAAAGCCCCTCGTTGACCCTATTTAAGTGCAATTTGGATGATTGGATGGGTAACCAGAAATTCACGGTGGGAGTTCTACCTGTGTCCCTCTTGGATAGGGTCAATAGGTGCTGATTTTAGTGTCTGTTTTAACCAGACACCCTTGGTAACACTGACTGAACTTGGCTAGACTTGTAAGGGCCTTGGGGCCCTTAACCTAGTAACCCCCTATGATCCTATGGTCTTGTGATCCTAAAACATTTATGTTCTAATATTTTGTACTTGCTGTTATTTCACTTATGCCTCTGATGTTGTTATGAACATTAAGTGGATTCAGTATCACTAGTTTAAAGATTATACCCAGTTGTACCTCTTCTTTTTCTAGAACCACTTGCCTGATTTTACAAGCTTACAATGCTGTCAAAAGTGAGAAATGGTTGATTTAAGGTCATTCTTATGAAAACTGTGACTATGCTGGTTTGTGCTACATTTTTTCCATTCACATGCCCCATCTCTAACTGGTTATCTTTCTCTTGGAGGGAAAATTTGCATCAATAGTTGGTAATTTGAGAAAAGTACCTGATAAAGCTTACACATTAAAGGAACAGGTTTCATCTGTTGGTCCATAGGTAGGTCCATAGATTAGTACTAGGCTAATGGCCTTTGTGGGCAATTTTAAGCCTAGCCAATTAATCCATGTAAGAATCAAACCCTGCACCTTGTGTCTATAAGGTCCATACCTTAACCATTATACCAACATCCCACCCATCTAGCCTCAGTCTGGAGACTATCAGCCAATCAAATGCCTGAGTTCTTCTATGCAATTGGCAGAGGTTATTCCATGGCCAGCACTTTATATGGTTAATTTGAGTTTTGTTATATTACTCTAGCATTGCTGGATCCGGGCTAGCTGGCCGTTGGGCTAGGTCTGTATTTAAGATTGTATTATTCATTGATTATGGTCCATGACATATAGGGGATGTAGCCCTGACTGGTGACCCAAGTTCAATTAATAGCACGGGCATCTGCTAAGTTTGACAGGGAGATGACAGGAACGATGAGGCTTTACCTGTTCTTCTCTCTAACTGGTTTGGACAGCGATGACATACAGATGTGGGAAAGCCATTGCTGGAACTGTAATAGAGACTGGGATCTCAAATATGGTTGTTAGGTCAAATCTTGTGAGTTGATGTAGCCAGTGGTATCACTCTAAGGATGCAAAATCTAAATTACTGATGCCAACACTTAGAGGATGACTCTGTTTTCATCAAGTAAAGACACCTATCGAGCCCAACCAGGAAGTTAACTTATAGCTGCTGCATTAAGACAATGGAGGATGTGCTGTTAAGGGTGTGGATAGGGATGTTGCACTGCAGGACAAATGAACAGAACCAGACTCAAGGCAAAAACATCCTGCATTATATGGCTGCACTGTACTTAAATAATTAAAAACTCTTTTGTGACATGCATCTCTGTTCACTAATCCAAGTCATCAATTGAGGGATTGTTTGCTGTTTCAAGAGTCATATTTGAAACAAACACTGGGCAGATATTCTTTTATCTATTTCACCCTGGTTCTGTGGAATCAATTGCCTTCCGTGAGTAGCACATGAAAACAAAGCTTTGTTTAGAAAGTCTCTCCCATTTTATTTTTTTAGGAAGAGTTATCTGAACTTCATGGTAATGTTTATACAGTTAATTTGAAGAATTTGATATCCTTTACTGGTTATCCACTACCTATCCCCAAGAAACCATAGTTCTTGGTGACTTTAACACCAACTGGCACCCCTTCTCCCCTGACCCTCCCTCACCCATATAAACTTATCTGGGTTTAAACAAACCATAACCTCTCCCACTAGGATAAACAAACCAACCAACAGGGAAAGTATCCTAGACCAGATCCTAGTTAATAACCAACCCCAACTGTACACAGTTGGTACTCTCCCTGATGACCTCAGTGACCATTGTCTAACCTATATCATAAAACATAAGGCAGGAAATCCTCACCAGCCCAAATATAAAACAGTTAGAAACAGGAAAAACTTTGATGCTGCTATATTCCAAAACAATTTAAAAGCAGTTGACTGGTCGAAACTAAAAAAATCTAACATTAGAGGAGGCCATAGATCACTTTAACACTAAATTCCTAAGTATCCTTGACTCCCATGCTCCAGCACATACAATAAAAACTAGATTAAATACAGCACCATGGCTCACAAAACATACCAAAGCTAAAATCAAAAGTAGAAACAGAGCCTGGACCAGCTAGGGAACAACTAAAGCCCCACTTGACCATCTAAAATATCGTCAACTCAGGAATGATAAAAAAAAAAATCTATTTTACTGGATAAAAAAAGCTTCTACCAAAATCACCTACAAAACACCATAACAACCCTCAAAAGTTCTGGGCAGGCTTAAATCAACTACTTCATCCAGGTCATTCCACCACCCAAACCCGAGACTACACCCATAGTTCCCCAGAGACCATAGCTAGTGCCTTTAGTAACTTTTTCACTGAAACAATCCAATCCCTAGCAAATCAACTAACCCTCTCTAACTTAAACCACATGCCTAATCTACTCAATAATCACCCCAAATTTAGCTTCCAACCAATATCCACTCGTTTTATCAAAACACTTCCAAAAAAACTAAAACCTACCACCCTCGCTGCTGACCCCCTCCCTGCAGAGTACCTACAAATAGCTGCAGATGCCATTGCATATCCCATATCTATTCTCATCAACAGAACCTTATCCGAAAACGCTATCCCCTCCTTCTGGAAAATATCTCATGTCATCCCACTCCATAAAGGTGGTAGCTCCTCAGACATATCCAACTATAGACCCATTGCCATTCTTTCCCCACTAGCCAAAATAATGGAGAAATATGTACACAAGCAACTAAAGCAATACCTTACACAGAATAACTTACTATCCAACTCCCAACATGGTTTCAGGCCATACCACAGCACCACCTCAGCCCTCCTTTCCTTTACTACTGCCATAAACCAAAACAGGAATGACAATAGGCTAACCTCCGCCCTCTTTCTTGACCTATCAAAAGACTTTGACATGGTCAACCATGACCTTCTCATTCTTTCACTAAAATCTATTTCCTCAACAAGCCTGCTATCCAGTGGTTCCAATCCTACCTGACTGGTAGACAACAGGCGGTACTCTGGCAGGGCAGACTCTCCAGCCAGCTACCTCTCACATTTGGTGTCCCTCAAGGATCCACACTAGGTCCACTACTCTTCTCTGTTTTTATCAACAACCTTCACACTGCTATCCCTAAAGCTACCTGCATTCAATATGCATATGATTCCACTCGGATCTGCTCTGCCACCTCCCCATCCGAACTGCAAACCTTAACCCAAAATACATTTAACACTATCAAGAACTGACTCACCAACCAATGCCTACTTCTGAACCCCAATAAAACTAAACTCCTACTCTTCTCCCCCCCAGTAGATCTACCACACTTTCATTCTCTGTCACATCTAACAATGGTACCACTATTTCCCTAGATCATCACACCAAACTGCTAGGGGTTATCATAGACAATAATCTCAAATTTCACCTACAGGTCAACAAAACCATACAGATCATCAATAAGAAGCTTGGATCACTGTATAGAAACAAGACATTTTTAACCCTACTGGCTAGGACTGCAATCACCCGATCACACCTACTCTCTACTCTTTTATATGCCTAGCCTGTACTCTTAAACCTCAACAAATCTGAACTAGGTAAGCTGTCCCATAGCTACAATCATATTGCCAGATTCACCACTGGCTCCACCTATAGAACCCACCACTGCCAGAACCTTAAACAACTAGAGTGACTAGAACTGCCCAGCTTAATTCAATTCAATCAACTATTAATTGTGCACAAAATGTTGTACCACCCTGAGGATACCCCCTCACTTAAAAATATTATTAAGCCATATAGCAACCTGAGATCTCTACGATCAGCCGATAAACTACTGGTCCAAACCCACAATGCTAATAACTCTGCTGGTGAATCCCTGTTTGCCAACTTCATTTGCAAAACCTGGAATTCATTGCCAAACTCTATAACCTTACAATCCTCCAAAAGTCTCTTAAAAAAAAAAACCTCAAACAGTATCTCATAGTGAATTGGCTATGCCCATGTACCAACCCTGATTAAGTTATAAACTGAAAGCATATTCTGTAATTATCATAACTTGTAACTACGTCACCAAGCTCTGCTTCCAATCTGATATCTCTTACTTTTAATTTTGTCTGTCCGTGAGAATTGTGAGTCCCTACTAGGGAACACTACTAAGCCATTGTATATAATCACTTTGTTTTTATAACTGTTTGCTAACATCTGTGTAATCCATGTAAGTTTGTCTATGTGAAGCTTTTTTCCCCGGGCCTCCACTGAAAATTGACGTATCCAGTCGGCCTATCCCGGTAAACAAATTTAAAATAAAATAAATAAATAAATAAGTGTGTTATACATTTTTCCATGCTGGTCTTTTTGCATATGGTTTATGGTTGCTTTAGTTTAGTTTTTATGGATTTGATCTACTTATTACATTTGCACACTTTAGGATTTTATGCTGTTTAAATAAAAGAAATGAAAATGAAATGCAGTTACAAAACTAAATCATATAATAATAACCACATTCCATGATAGGAGTAATTCATATAAATGGAATGTGTGGGGCTGAAAAGGTGTGTGATTTTTTTTTTCTGTTTTAATTTTTTGTGAATTTCTTCACTTGAGCAGTTCATGCAAATGGTCTGTTGTGATCAGTGTACTACCCCAGAAAACAAACTAAATAATAAAATAAAATAAATACATTATGAATATGACTGAGTCCTCTCATAATCAAGTTGTCATATTTTTTGAGAAAGGGATTTCAAGAAATGCACCTTGAAAACAGAATATGGCAGAGGTCATGGAATGACTCGATGTCTATTTTAAGGTTACTGTATCAGAGAGACCTAATTATAATTCTTTAATCTGGTGGTGTTTAATTGGTTCTAGATGATGGTCACTGTTGATATGACAGGCCAACCTTATGTGCAAAAATGAGAAAAGGGGTGTTATCGATGGAATTATTCAGATACTACTAGTTAGAGAAAGAAAAAAAAGTGTAGGTGTGCCTCATCCTTTCAAAGGTTCATAGGTTCAAAGGTGTGTACTTGGCTAATGGCCCAGGAGCCTTTACAAGCCTAGCCAATCGGATTACCCTGGCATTGTGCCACCCGCCTTAGTTCCTGGTGCCTCTGTTGAGTAGAGCCACTGGACTGATCCCCAGGGTGAATTTTCTATTTCCCATTCTGTCATCAAGATTTCTCTTGAAGAGGGCCAGTGAGGTGCTCTGTTTGACATGTATGTGAAGTCTGTTCCATAGCTTGGGCAGTCTCGGGGTTATGAACCTGTCCCTCCAGCATGTTCTGTTGATTGTGGTAATGAGGTTGAGGTCTCTGGAGAGTGTGGTGTGGAGGGATTGGGATTTCTTTAGATGTAGCCTTTCTATCAAAGCTGGGTCATATATGGCTTTGTAAGTCAAGCAGAGATCGCCTCTAAGTAGGCGATATGATACACAGGTAGGCGATATGAGACAGAGTGTACTTTTTAGTGCATGGAGCTTTACCTGCTCCAATCTACAATAAGATTAAAAAAAAAACTCTGGAAAATGAAGTTGTTTGCAGCTGTGAAAGGTGTTGCTCACTTAGAGGTGTCTCACTGACAGTGATCAGAAGTGAGATACATCTTTGACCCTGTAAAACGCTTCACACATTGTAAATATACTTTATCTACCACATGCACAAAGGAGTGTGGCAGCATGAAGGGTATTGCAGCTTTTAAAGCTGTATCAGCTTTTTAGAGCTCTTCTTTGTGAATGGTGTTAATGCTATAATATGAGAAAAGAGCATAACTGCTCTGAAAGGTGCATAACAAAGCTACAGTTTTCCTAAGTTCAGAGCAGAACCATGGCACTCTATGCACTACATTTTGTTTGAATTTTTATGAGTTGTACTTCGCCATATTAGTTGTGGCTTTGACACTTGTGAGATGTCTTGTAGTTATACTCTTGTAAATAAAAATTGTCTCTGTACCTGGATATGGGTGTAAGGTTTATATATAACTATGTCACTATTTTCAGAATCAGAATGTAAAATATATGTGAGCTGCATAAGTCTTGTAAAAACCTGCAACAGGTAAATGAAAAAGTATGTGATTTTTTTTCTGTACTATGTATGCTTTTCTGTGGCAAAAAAGATGCATGGGTTTCTGTCCTTTTTCTGTGGTTATTAAATATATAAATAGATATAGCTACACATATATACACATATGCATGTATGATTATATACAGTAATTCTGGCATGCAGAATTATTGATGTATTCAAGATCAGAAGATCAGTGTTACATGCAAGAAGTAATTAACCTTTAAAATAAAAATATCAGGACAACACCAGTTGAAAAAAGAAAGCCAATGCTTTCCTTTTCAAGCTGAAAAAAAAAGATCTTCTACTTGCTTGATCCAAATTCTTATACTGTTAGGGAAAAGTTTTTTTATCTTAAGGTTATATATAGGGTTGGGCTAGGGGCAGCAGTAAAGTTAGAGTTACAGTTATGGATAGGATTAGCATATATGTCTAAGGATGGATGGGGGGGGGTCACCTTAACCCTAAACCTACCACTGCCCCTAACTCCAACCCTCTACATTAGGAAAAGCCCTTTCCTTAATAATAATATTACTGCACAACACTCTAATCTCTCTGTCTCTCTCTCTTTAACACACACACACACACACACACACACACACACACACACACACACACACACACACACACACACACACACACACACACACACACACACACACACGCACGCACACACACACACACACACACACACACACACACACACACACACACACACACACACACACGCACGCACACACACACACACACACACACACACACACGCACACACACACACACACACACACACACACACACACACACACACACACACACACACACCCCATAAACGCATGCACATGACACTATGGGAGGAATTTGTGAAGGTTACCATGAGGTGTACTCATGTATATCTTGAATAACCTTTCTGAGTAAATAGACAGCAAACGCACTGTTAGGAATGTCTGTAAATTCAGAAAGGCTACCTTGTGGTATACACATAGTGTCAGATAAAATAAGGTGATCGCCACCATACCCCCTCTGATTCCTCTTCCAACCCAGTATAGAAACCAGGACCCCTTCTGTCAAGCACTTGCACACATAGTCATCTCCCAAATGTCAATGCTTTCAGCATATGCAAAAGCTTTGGCATTAGTATAAACCCCACTAACTTTCAAGCAAGTGCACCTCATATACCACAGGGAAAGCCAATGTTCCCAGCATCATCATTTCTAGAACTCAAACATAATTGTGGGGCCTCATAATACCCTATGCTCCAAAGGTAAGAGATATATCCTAGTAGTGGTGGATTATGGCACTAGATTCTCCGAAGGACAGTTTTTGTCCTCATTTAAGACTGGGAAGTTAGCGAATTCTGTCTTAGAAATCTTCACCAGGGTAGTATTCCCAAGAGAAATACTGACAGAAAGAAGTGCTGGTTTCATGTGAGACCTGCTAGCCTGTTTAGTTTTGTGGGATATAGTATTTAAAGATTTCTAAGTCAAAAAAGGCAGACCAGCACAATTCGGTGTGAAAAATAATATTATATTATATTATATTAAATAATACATGGTGTATTGAAAAATACACCTGCCCAACAAAAACATCAGACCGGTTTTGGCATAACTGCCTTCCTCAGTGAGCAAAAAACAAATGATAAAAAATTCCCTCCAACAAGGCTATATATACATATAGCATTCAATTATCAATTACACAATTCTTAAATAAGCAAGGATTTTTTTTTAAAATGATCATTCAGGCCTGGTGGAAATAATCCACTGAGCTTGACAATCCATTTATTTTCCTTTGCATTTAGTAACTCATGTTTTACTGCCTTATCATGTGTTTTATGTACAATGCAGTCAATAACTGTAAATCTGAAGGACCCAGATTTATGTTTACATAAATGTTTATATAATGCACTGGCTTGTTTGCAGTTCGAGATATCACTCATATGTTCACTTATCCACATTCGAAGTGGTCTGGAGGTTTGTCCAACATAAAATGCTGGACATGTGCAGCTTGCCAGATATATCACCCAATTGGTGCTATAAGTAGCAAAAAAGTTTATATCAAACACATGAGGCATATTCTGGCTTGTAAAGCTGCTAGTTTTGTAAACCTTAGAACAATTGCAACAATGACCACAAGGATTGCAACCCATCAGTTTATCTCCCATCATAGTTCTCTGAACAGAAGACCTATCCTGATTTTGATACCTTTTGTAGTGATTGAACAAGGAACTCAATGGATGGCCTTTACGAAAGGAATAATTACACCTATCACCCACAAATTCCCTGAGTGAATCTTCACCTTGTAATATATCCCAGTGTTTTGAAATAATATTCATAAAGGAATGTGTATTTTTACCATATGTCGTAACTAACCTGACATTATTACTCCTAGGAGGTTGATCACCATTATATACAAGCAAATCAGACCTATTCTGCTGGGAAGCAAACAGACCCTTTGTACAGATGTCACCTACCCTGTAACCCCGATTTCTAAAGTGGTTGGAAAGATCATACTTATATTGGCTATACACACAGAGGAGTCTGAACAAATCCTCTTGATCCTAAGAAATTGGGACTTCTGGATATTCCTGATGACATGGTGGGGGTGGAAGCAGGATGCATGTAGTAAAGTATTATATTGCGGAAATTTACAAAAAAACTTCAGTTTCAAGGTATCATCTGGGGTACGTTTAACCAAGACATCCAAAAAGGTAATCTCCTTTTGGTGCCATGTTACCTTAAATTGAATCCCCCAAACATTATGATTCAAATATTCAACAAACTCCGCCAAATAAGATGCATCTGCTCTCCACACCATCCAGCAGTCATCAAGATATCATCTCCAGATATCAATTTCTACCAAATAAATATTATGACTGACATCATAAATCCATTACTCCTCTATGTAGGCCATAAACAGGTCGGCATATATGGGGGCAAAAGACGCCCCCATCGCAGTGCCCTGTGTCTGCCATGCACATTGTGTTTGAAAATAAAACACATTCTTAGTAAGGACCTGTTCGGCCAAACAAACTAATAAAGTATTAAAACCTGGTCTATACAGTTCGGCCCTATCCAACCAACATTGAAGGGAGGCCAACCCAGCCCAATGAGGGATATTAGAATACAGGGAGGTGACATCGAGAGTACACAGTAACTAATGAGGTTCAAGTTGCATATCTGCTACAATCCAAAAAAATCGGGTAGTATCTTGTATCCTAGCCTGAATACATGGTAATAAAGGTTTCAAATAGTGCGTAAGAAATTCAGAAATCGGTTCAGTAAGGGAGCCCCGTCCTGACACAAAAGGTCTGCCTGGGGGATTATCAAGATTCTTATGAATTTTGGGAAGCAAATATAAACACTGTTGTTTGGGGTGATCAACCTTCAAATGATGGGCAGTTTCCTTGGAAATAATACCTTCTTCAAATGCCAAATCCAAAAAGGGATCAATCTCAACCTTAAAAATGGCTGTGGGATCTATAGGCATTATCTGATAATATTTTTGATCCAAAATTTGTCTCTGTGCTTCATCATTATATTGTGTCCAATCTTGGACAACTATTGCTCCCCCCTTGTCAGCCGCAGAAATAACAATATCCTTATTTGATCTAAGCTCATCTATGCAAAATCTTTCAGCATGAGTAACATTGTCCCTGCTTAAATAGTCCTTACCCAAATTTCAATGTAAAACTTTGAGCACATTGCCCTGAAATAATGAGGCCACCGAAGACATAGGAGGTTTAAACGTAGATTTCCGAAATCTAAAAGATCTATTATCAATCTGATTAGACTCATCCTAAAAAAACATAAATTTAAATTACGACAGAAATCTACCACATCCTGTGCAAATTGGTGTTCGGGCATGAAAAAACTAGGAAAAAAGCTAAGGCCTTTGTTAAGTACTTTTATTTGTATGTCCGACAGACTAGTAGAGGAGATATTAAAAACATTGCAAAAAGTTACACCTGAGCCATCACCCTCATCATTCCTGCTAAATCGGGTGGAACCCTTATGCTTCCTCCCCCCTCTTCTGGACTTAGCCCTAAACGGTGGGTCAAACTGTCTTCTGAATTCTTCCTCTTGGACCTCGGTGACCTCTCCATGTGGGCCTCCTCCCCCTCAGTATTGGAAGAGGTATCCTCAGCTGATGTAGTATTTTCCCTGTTCCTTTTCTTTAAGATAAATTTAGGTCTTTTGCGTCTGAAATTCCCTGATTTAACATTGGGGGTAGCAAATTTAACATTCTTACGTATTTCAAAGGGTCTTCCCCTATCAAAATCATCAACATCTCTTTGGAATTTCTTCAGTTTTTTTCTCTCTCAAAACATTTTCCAACTCTAACAAATCTTTACTTAGTTGATTCAAACTAGAATTATAACATGAAAGAGTCTGATATTCTTATACCCCCTTACTCAACTCATCCAAAAACGAGACTTGTTGTTGTATAATGCTCTCATAGTAAGAAACTAAAGCATTAACAAAGCCCATTGAGGCTTGTTGTTGTATAACAAGCCAGTCATCTAGTAATAACTGGTCAACCTGAGGAACAAGAGGCTGAATCTTGACCCTCAGTCCCAGTGGGTATATCTGTTTCTGTTGATATGCCTTGAAAAAATGCAAATTCCACACATTGCTTCTGAAACTCCTCATTTCCTTATTAAGTTTGGAAAATGCCAACTTATATTAACTGGCCAAATCATCAGCCCCCCCCCCCCACCAATTTGCCCACCCATATTTGTTGAACCCAGGCTGAAACCCCCCAAATCATCAGTATCAGAAGACAATCCCTTTATAATGGATGCTAGGTCCATGGCACATCAATCTGACCCAAGCAGAAGATGGGGATCCAACCAAAAATAAATTCAAAAAAGTATTTAAATTCCAGTGAAAGTGAACCACCAACACATATGTTGACCAAGAAGTACCAATGCCAAACAAATTCTACCAAAAATAGGAGCTGGATATTCACCTCAACTCCAACGGTGGTAAATATAGACATAATCCATATTCCTTAAGCATCAAGCTAAGTGTCCACCAATGTCACACACCTATAATTGCTACAATATATTCCAAAATAAACAATTAACAAAGTAGCAAAGAAAGGTTAGGATTGGCACAATATAGCCTTGATACATACTATATCTTCTCAATTGCCCTATGGGCTAATTGTTATATACCACCACCACGGAAGCATTAAGTCGGTATTCGTCCCATTCATAGAAAATTGCATCAGTCACAAAATCAACAGTGCTATATGGTGGTCCATGCCTCTCCAAAAACAAAACCAAAAAAATTAAAAAAATCCCCCTGTTCTGCTCAGGCCAGACTGAACACCACAACCCCAGCACAAAAAAAGATAATCAAAAAATTATATTTGTATCATAACACCCTAAATCGACTCCAAAACAATATGTATCCAACCATTAACCTATCCTAAACACTAAGTATTCCAAAAGCATTCTGATAAACATTCCATACACTGCTAACACAAATGTCAGCACATAAAGAATAACATTATGAAGTCATATTCCTAGACATAGCCCCAATACAAAAACATGCCCAACATATGGTGTAAAGCAAAATGCAGTTCTCAATTCAGCATAGTTATAATCATAAATTGAGTGTTAAGGAAAGTTTGTTGGATACCAAATAAATTGTCCATAATCCAAAGGATATTGTCTAAACAGTTAGAAAGTTCGGATGTTTCTGACCCGTGTCCTAGAAAACTTAATATCTTATCAAAAAGCATAAACTGACTGAATTAGTCAACCCCAGGAGGCATGCTTCACCGTCCCAAACATAATAGCAAATAGAGTCAGAGAGCTTATAAATACGCTTTGAACCACAAAATAATGCTGTCCCAAAGTTAGAATATCCCTTCGATACAAACACCCTCCTGAATCAGGGAAAAGCAGAAAAGTTCTAGGATATAGTTACCAACATATGTTACTAAACCATAATCCCAAAAAAGTTATCCAAAATTCAAACAAACTGTAACAAAGAATAAATAAGTTCCTTCACGCTGTTCCATCCTCCAATGACTGCTGGGACTGAAGAGAAAAAACAAAAACCATTTGAACACTGAAAGCCAGACCAATGATTCAGTCCCAATGTCCCAAAACCATCATATTGGATTCAAACACCCTTTGAGTTCACGAAAAGAGTACAATAATTCACAGAAATATGCCCCTGTAAAATGATGGAATAAATCCAATGGACTAATAAAAGTGTACGAGTATTTCCTTCAAACTGCACAGCAAGCACCAACTACTATGCAGCCATAAACGCAAAGTTAGTATTCCGAATGACTGCATCCATATCTTCCCCGCTATCCGCAAAAACGATACTTTCTACAGGCATAAGTAACATAAAGAATCTATTACAGATCCCCAAAAAAGAAAAAGGTATCCAGGAAAACTAAAAACCTCAATCCAAAAGCCATATGAGGGAAGAGGCCCACACCAATCAACAGCCAACAGCGAGTGAAGACGTGAACCAACCGATACTATGAAAGACCCACAGGTACGGCTAGTGCAACGGCCCAAAATCCTAAATGTCTAAGTCAAAAAAAGCAGGCCAGCACAATTCGGTGTGGAAAAATAGTATTATATTATATTATATTCAATAGTACATGGTGTATTGAAAAATACACCCGCCCAACAAAAACATCAAACCGGTTTCAGCATAACTGCCTTCCTCAGTGAGCAAAAAACAAATGACAAAAAATTCCCGCCAACAAGACTATATATACACATAGCATTCAATTATCAATTACACAATTCTTAAATAAGCAAGGGTTTTTTTTAAAAATGATCATTCAGGCCCGGTGCAAATAATCCACTGAGCTTGACAATCCATTTATTTTCCTTTGCATTTAGTATCTCATGTTTTACTACCTTATCCTGTGTTTTATGTACAATGCAGTCAATAACTGTAAATCTGAAGGACCCAGATTTATGTTTACATAAATGTTTATACAATGCACTGGCTTGTTTGCAGTTCCTGATATCACTCATATGTTCACTTATCCGCATTCGAAGTGGTCTGGAGGTTTGTCCAACATAAAATGCTGGATATGTGCAGCTTGCCAGATATATCACCCAATTGGTGCTATAAGTAGCAAAAAAGTTTATATCAAACACATGAGGCATATTATGGCTAGAAAAGCTGCTAGTTTTGTAAACCTTAGAACAATTACAACAATGACCACATGGATGACAACCCATCAGTTTATCTCCCATCATAGATCTCTGAACAGAAGACCTATCCTGATTTTGATACCTTTTGTAGTGATTGAACAAGGAACTCAATGGCCAGCCTTTACGAAAGGAATAATTACACTTATCACCCACAAATTCCATAAGTGAATCTTCACCTTGTAATATATCCCAGTGTTTTGAAATAATATTCATAAAGGAATGTGTATTTTTACCATATGTCATAACTAACCTGACATTATTACTCCTAGGAGGTTGATCACCCTTATATACAAGCAAATCAGACCTATTCTGCTGGGAAGCAAACTGACCCTCTGTACAGATGTCACCTATCCTGTAACCCCGATTTCTAAAGTGGTTGGAAAGATAATACTTATATTGGCTATACACACAGAGGAGTCTGAACAAATCCTCCTGATCCTAAGACATTGGGACTTGGGAATATTCCTGATGACATGGTGGGGGTGGAAGCTGAATGCATGTAGTAAAGTATTATATTGCAGAAATTTGCAAAAAAACTTCAGTTTCAAGGTATCATCTGGGGTACATTTAACCAAGACATCCAAAAAGGTAATCTCCTTTTGGTGCCATGTTACCTTAAATTGAATCCCCAAATATTATGATTCAAATATTCAACAAACTCCGCCAAATAAGATGCATCTGCTCTCCACACCATCCAGCAGTCATCAAGATATCATCTCCAGATATCAATTTCTACCAAAGAAATATTATGACTGACATCATAAATCCGTTGCTCCTCTATGTAGGCTATAAACAGGTCGGCATATTTGGGGGCAAAAGACACCCCCATCGCAGTGCCCTGTGTCTGCCATACACATTGTGTTTGAAAATAAAACACATTCTTAGTAAGGACCTGTTCGGCCAAACAAACTAATAAAGTATTAAAACCTGGTCTATACAGTTCGGCCCTATCCAACCAACATTGAAAAGAGGCCAACCCAGCCCAATGAGGGATATTAGTATACAGGGAGGTGACATCGAGAGTACACAGTAACCAATGAGGTTCAAGCTGCATATCTGCTACAGTCCCAAAAATTGGGTAGTATCTTGTATTCTAGCCCAAATACATGGTAATAAGGGTTTCAAATAGTGCGTAAGAAATTCAGAAATCGGTTCAGTAAGGGAGCCCCATCCTGACAGAATAGGTCTGCCTGGGGGATTATCAAGATTCTTATGAATTTTGGGAAGCAAATATAAACACTGTTGTTTGGGGTGATCAACCTTCAAATGATGGACAGTTTCCTTGGAAATAATACCTTCTTCAACTGCCAAATCCAAAAAGGGATCAAACTCAACCTTAAAACTGGCTGTGGGATCTATAGGCATTATCTGATAATATTTTTGATCCAAAATTTGTCTCTGTGCTTCATCATTATATTGTGTCCAATCTTGGACAACTATTGCTCCCCCCTTGTCAGCCGCAGAAATAACAATATCCTTATTTGATCTAAGCTCATCTATGTAATATCTTTCAGCATGAGTAATATTGTCCCTGCTTAGTCCTTACCCAAATTTCGATGTAAATCTTTGAACACATTTTCCTGAAATAATGAGGCCACCAATGACATAGGTGGTTTAAATGTAAATTTCCGAAATCTAAAAGATCTATTATCAATCTGATTAGACTCATCCTAAAAAAAAACGTAAATTTAAATTACGACAGAAATCTACCACATCCTGTGCAAATTGGTGTTCAGGCACAAGAAAACTAGGAACAAAGCTAAGGCCTTTGTTAAGTACTTTTATTTATATGTCCGACAGACTCGCAGAGGAGATATTAAAAACATTGCAAAAAGTTACACCTGAGCCATCACCCTCATCATTCATGCTAAATCGGGTGGAACCTTTATGCTTCCTCCCCCCTCTTCTGGACTTAGCCCTAAACGGTGGGCCAAACTGTCTTCCAAATTATTCCTCTTGGACCTCGGTGACCTATCCATGTGGGCCTCCTCCCCCTCAGTATTGGAAGAGGTATCCTCAGCTGAGGTAGTATTTTCCCTGTTCCTTTTCTTTAAGATAAATTTAGGTCTTTTGGGTCTGAAATTCCCTGATTTAACATTGGGGGTAGCAAATTTAACATTCTTACGTATTTCAAAGGGTCTTCCCCTATCAAAATCATCAACATCTCTTTGGAATTTCTTCATTTTTTTCTCCCTCAAAACATTTTCCAACTCTAACAAATCTTTACTTAGTTGATTCAAACTAGAATTATAACATGAAAGAGTCTGATATTCTTATACCCCCTTACTCAACTCATCCAAAAACGAGACCTGTTGTTGTATAGGGCTCTCATAGTAAGAAACTAAAGCATTAACAAAGCCCATTGAGGCTTATTGTTGTATAACAAGCCAATTATCTAGTAATAACTGGCCAACCTGAGGAACAAGAGGCTGAATCTTGACCCTCAGTCCCAGTGAGTATATCTGTTTCTGTTGATAAGCCTTGAAAAAATGCAAATTCCACACATTGCTTCTCAAACTCCTCATTTCCTTATTAAGTTTGGAAAATGCCAACTTATATTGATTGGCCAAATCAACAGCCCCCCCCCCCCCACCAAGTTGACCACCCATATTTGTTGATCCCAGGCTGAAAACCCCCAAATCATCAGTATCAGAAGACAATCCCTTTATAATGGATGCTAGGTCCATGGCACATCAATCTGACCCAAGCAGAAGATGGGGAACCAACAAAAAATAAATTCAAAAAAGTATTTAAATTCCAATGAAAGTGAACCACCAACACATATGTTGACCAAGAAGTACCAATGCCAAACAAATTCTACCACAAATAGGAGCCGGATATTCACCTCAACTCCAAAGGTGGTAAATATAGACATAATCCATATTCCTTAAGCATCAAGCGAAGTGCCCACCAATGCCACACACCTATAATTGTTACAATATATTCCAAAATAAACAATTAACAAAGTAGCAAAGAAAGGTTAGGATTGGCACAATATAGCCTTGATACATACTATATCTTCTCAATTGCCCTATGGGCTAATTGTTATATACCACCACCATGGAAGCATTAAGTCGGTATTCGTCCCAATCATAGAAAATTGCATCAGTCCCAAAATCAACAGTGCTATATGGTGGTCCACGCCTCACCAAAAACAAAAACAAAAAAATCAAAAAAATCCCCCTATTCTGCTCAGGCCAGACTGAACACCACAACCCCAGCACAAAAAAAGATAATCAAAAAATTATATTTGTATCATAACACCCTAAATCGACTCCAAAACAATATGCATCCAACCATTAAACTATACTAAACAGTAAGTAATCCAAAAGCATTCTGATAAACATTCCATACACTGCTAACACAAATGTCGGCACATAAAGGATAACATTATGAAGTCATATTCCTAGACATAGCCCCAATACAAAAACATGCCCAACATACGGTGTAAAGCAAAATGCAATTCTCAATTCAGCATAGTTATTATCATAAATTGAGTGTTAAGGAAAGTTTGTTGGATACCAAATAAATTGTCCATAATCCAAAGGATATTGTCTAAACAGTTAGAAAGTTCAGATGTTTCTGACCAGTGTCCTAGAAAACTTAATATCTTATCAAAAAGCATAAACTGACTGAATTAGTCAAACCCAGGAGGCATGCTTCACCGTTCCAAACATAATAGCAAATAGAGTCAGAGAGCTTATAAATGCACTTTGAACCACAAAATAATGCTGTCCCAAAGTTAGAATATCCCTTCGATACAGGCACCCTCCTGAATCAGGGAAAAGCAGAAAAGTTCTAGGATATAGTTACCAACATATGTTACTAAACCATAATCCCAAAAAAGTTATCCAAAATTCAAACGAACTGTAACAAAGAATAAATAAGTTCCTTCACACTGTTCCAACCTCCGATGACTGCTGGGACTGAAGAGAAAAAACAAAAACCATTTGAACACTGAAAGCCAGACCAATGATTCAGTCCCAATGTCCCAAAACCACCATATTGGATTCAAACACCCTTTGAGTTCACGAAAAGAGTACAATAATTCACAGAAATATGCCCCTGTAAAATGATGGAATAAATCCAATGGACTAATAAAAGTGTATGAGTAATTCCTTCAAACTGCACAGCAAGCACCAACTACTATGCAGCCATAACCGCAAAGTTAGTATTCCGAATGACTGCATCCATATCTTCCCCGCTATCTGCAAAAACGATACTTTCCACAGGCATAAGTAACATAAAGAATCTATTACAGATCCCCAAAAAAGAAAAAGGTATCCAGGAAAACTAAAAACCTCAATCCAAAAGCCATACGAGGGAAGAGGACCACACCGATCAACAGCCAACAGCGAGTGAAGACGTGAACCAACCGATACTATGAAAGACCCGCAGGTACGGCTAGTGCAATGGCCCAAAATCCTAAATGTCTAAGTCAAAAAAAGCAGGCCAGCACAATTCGGTGTGGAAAAATAGTATTATATTATATTATATTAAATAATACATGGTGTATTGAAAAATACACCCGCTCAACAAAAACATCAGACCGGTTTCGGCATAACTGCCTTCCTCAGTGAGCAAAAAACAAATGACAAAAAATTCCCTCCAACAAGGCTATATATACACATAGCATTCGATTATCAATTACACAATTCTTAAATAACAAGGGTTTGTTTTTTAAATGATCATTCAGGCCCGGTGGAAATAATCCACTGAGCTTGATAATCCATTTATTTTCCTTTGCATTTAGTATCTCATGTTTTACTACCTTATCCTGTTTTTAATGTACAATGCAGTCAATAACTGTAAATCTGAAGGACCCAGATTTATGTTTACATAAATGTTTATACAATGCACTGGCTTGTTTGCAGTTCCTGATATCACTCATATTTTCACTTACCTGCATTCAAAGTGGTCTGGAGGTTTGTCCAACATAAAATGCTGGACATGTGCAGCTTGCCAGATAATTGGTGCTATAAGTAGCAAAAAAGTTTATATCAAACACATGAGACGTATTCTGGCTAGTAAAGCTGCTAGTTTTGTAAACCTTAGAACAATTACAACAATGACCACATGGATGACAACCCATCAGTTTATCTCCCATCATAGTTCTCTGAACAGAATACCTATCCTGATTTTGATACCTTTTGTACTGAATGAACAAGGAACTCAATGGCCAGCCTTTACGAAAGGAATAATTGCACCTATCACCCACAAATTCCCTAAGTGAATCTTCACCTTGAAATATATCCCAGTGTTTCGAAATAATATTCATAAAGGAATGTGTATTTTTACCATATGTTGTAACTAACCTGACATTATTACTCCTAGGAGGTTGATCACCCTTATATACAAGCAAATCAGACCTATTCTGCTTGGAAGCAAACTGACCCTCTCTACAGATGTCACCTACCCTGTAACCCCGATTTCTAAAGTGGTTGGAAAGATCATACTTATATTGGCTATACACACAGAGGAGTCTGAACAAATCCTCCTGATCCTAAGAAATTGGGACTTGGGGATATTCCTGATGACATGCTGGGGGTGGAAGCTGGATGCATGTAGTAAAGTATTATATTGCGGAAATTTGCAAAAAAACTTCATTTTCAAGGTATCATCTGGGATACGTTTGACCAAGACATCCAAAAAGGTAATCTCCTTTTGGTGCCATGTTACCTTAAATTGAATCCCCCAAATATTATGATTCAAATATTCAACAAACTCTGCCAAATAAGATGCATCTGCTCCCCACACCATCCAGCAGTCATCAAGATATCATCTCCAGATATCAATTTCTACCAAATAAATATTATGACTGACATCATAAATCCGTTGCTCCTCTATGTAGGCCATAAACAGGTCGGCATATTTGGGGGCAAAAGACACCCCCATCACAGTGCCCTGTGTCTGCCATACACATTGTGTTTGAAAATAAAACACATTCTTAGTAAGGACCTGTTCGGCCAAACAAACTAATAAAGTATTAAAACCTGGTCTATACAGTTCGGCCCTATCCAACCAACATTGAAGGTGGGCCAACCCAGCCCAATGAGGGATATTAGTATACAGGGAAGTGACATCGAGAGTACACAGTAACCAATGACGTTCAAGTTGCATATCTGCTACAGTCCCTAAAAATTGGGTAGTATCTTGTATCCTAGCCCGAATACATGGTAATAAGAGTTTCAAATAGTGTGTAAGAAATTCAGAAATCGGTTCAGTAAGGGAGCCCCGTCCTGACACAATAGGTCTGCCTGGGGAATTATCAAGATTCTTATGAATTTTGAGAAGCAAATATAAACACTGTTGTTTGGGGTGATCAGCCTTCAAATGATGGGCAGTTTCCTTGGAAATAATACCTTCTTCAACTGCCAAATCCAAAAAGGGATCAATCTCAACCTTAAAACTGGCTGTGGGATCTATAGGCATTATCTGATAATATTTTTGTTCCAAAATTTGTCTCTGTGCTTCATCATTATATTGTGTCCAATCTTGGACAACTATTGCTCCCCCCTTGTCAGCCACAGAAATAACAATATCCTTATTTGATCTAAGCTCATCTATGCAAAATCTTTCAGCATGAGTAACATTGTCCCTGCTTAAATAGTCCTTACCCAAATTTCGATGTAAATCTTTGAGCACATTGCCCTGAAATAATGAGGCCACCAAAGACATAAGTGGTTTAAATGTAAATTTCCGAAATCTAAAAGATCTATTATTAATCTGATTAGATAGACTCATCCTAAAAAAAAACGTAAATTTAAATTACGACAGAAATCTACCACATCCTGTGCAAATTGGTGTTCATGCACAAAAAAACTAGGAATAAAGCTAAGGCCTTTGTTAAGTACTTTTATTTGTATGTCCGACAGACTAGCAGAGGAGATATTAAAAACATTGCAAAAAGTTACACCTGAGCCATCACCCTCATCATTCCTGCTAAATCGGGTGGAACCTTTATGCTTCCTCCCCCCTCTTCTGGACTTAGCCCTAAAGGGTGGGCCAAACTGTCTTCCAAATTATTCCTCTTGGACCTCGGTGACCTATCCATGTGGGCCTCCTCCCCCTCAGTATTGGAAGAGGTATCCTCAGCTGAGGTAGTATTTTCCCTGTTCCTTTTCTTTAAAATAAATTTAGGTATTTTGGGTCTGAAATTCCCTGATTTAACATTGGGGGTAGCAAATTTAACATTCTTACGTATTTCAAAGGGTCTTCCCCTATCAAAATCATCAACATCTCTTTGGAATTTCTTCATTTTTTTCTCTCTTAAAACATTTTCCAACTCTAACAAATCTTTACTTAGTTGATTCAAACTAGAATTATAACATGAAAGAGTCTGATATTCTTATACCCCCTTACTCAACTCATCCAAAAACAAGACCTGTTGTTGTATAGGGCTCTCATAGTAAGAAACTAAAGCATTTACGAAGCCCATTGAGGCTTGTTGTTGTATAACAAGCCAATCATCTAGGAATAACTGGTCAACCTGAGGAACAAGAGGCTGAATCTTGACCCTCAGTCCCAGTGGGTATATCTGTTTCTGTTGATAAGCCTTGAAAAAATGCAAATTCCACACATTGCTTCTCAAACTCCTCATTTCCTTATTAAGTTTGGAAAATGCCAACTTATATTAATTGGCCAAATCATCAGCCCCCCCCCCCCACCAAGTTGCCCACCCATATTTGTTGAACCCAGGCTGACACCCCCCAAATCATCAGTATCAGACGATAATCCCTTTATAATGGATGTCAGCCCCATGGCACATCAATCTGACTCAAACAGAAGATGGGGACCCAACAAAAAATAAATTCAAAAAAGTATTTAAATTCCAATGAAAGTGAACCACCAACACATATGTTGACCAAGAAGTACCAATGCCAAACAAATTCTACCAAAAATAGGAGCCGGATATTCACCTCAACTCCAAAGGTGGTAAATATAGACAAAATCCATATTCCTTAAGCATCAAGCTAAGTGCCCACCAATGCCACACACCTATAATTGCTGCAATATATTCCATAATAAACAATTAACAAAGTAGCAAAGAAAGGTAAGGATTGGCACAATATAGCCTTGATGCACACTATATCTTCTCAATTGCCCTATGGGCTAATTGTTATATACCACCACCACCACCGAACGATTAAGTCGGTATTCGTCCCAATCATACAAAATTGCATCAGTCCCAAAATCAGCAGTGCTATCTGGTGGTCCACGCCTCTCCAAAAACAAAACCAAAAAAATCAAAACAATTCAAAAAAAAAACCCAGTTCTGCTCAGGCCAGACTGAACACCACAACCCCAGCACAAAAACAGATAATCAAAAAATTATATTTGTATCATAACACCCTAAATTGACTCCAAAACAATATGCATCCAACCATTAACCTATACTAAACACTAAGTAATCCAAAAGCATTCTGATAAACATTCCATACACCACTAACACAAATGTCAGCACATAAAGAATAACATTATGAAGTCATATTCCTAGACATAGCCCCAATACAAAAACATGCCCAACATATGGTGTAAAGCAAAATGCAATTCTCAATTCAGCATAGTTATAATCATAAATTGACTGTTAAGGAAAGTTTGTTGGATACCAAATAAATTGTCCATCATCCAAAGGATATTGTCCAAACAGTTAGAAAGTTCGGATGTTTCTGACCTGTGTCCTAGAAAACTTAATATCTTATCAAAAAGCATAAACTGACTGAATTAGTCAACCCCAGGAGGCATGCTTCACCGTTCCAAACATAATAGCAAATAGTATCAGAGAGCTTATAAATACACTTTGAACCACAAAATAATGCTGTCCTAAAGTTAGAATATCCCTTCGATACAGGCACCCTCCTGAATCAGGGAAAACCAGAAAAGTTCTAGGATATAGTTACCAACATATGTTACTAAACCATAATCCCAAAAAAGTTATCCAAAATTCAAATGAACTGTAACAAAGAATAAATAAGTTCATTCACACTGTTCCAACCTCCGATGACTGCTGGGATTGAAGAGAAAAAACAAAAACCATTTGAACACTGAAAGCCAGACCAATGATTCAGTCCCAATGTCCCAAAACCACCATATTGGATTCAAACACCCTTTGACTTCACGAAAAGAGCACAATAATTCACAGAAATATGCCCCTGTAAAACGATGGAATAAATCCAATGGACTAATAAAAGTCTATGAGTAATTCCTTCAAACTGCACAGCAAGCACCAACTACTATGCAGCCATAACCGCAAAGTTAGTATTCCGAATGACTGCATCTATATCTTCCCCGCTGTCCGCAAAAACGATACTTTCCACAGGCATAAGTAACATAAAGAATCTATTAGAGATCCCCAAAAAAGAAAAAGGAAAACTAAAAACCTCAATCCAAAAGCCATACCAGGGAAGAGGCCCCAACCGATCAACAGCCAACAGCGAGTGAAGACATGAACCAACCGATACTATGGAAGACCTGCAGGTATGGCTAGTGCAACTGCCCAAAATCCTAACTGTCGAAAGGAATAATTACACCTATCACCCACAAATTCCCTGAGTGAATCTTCACCTTGTAATATATCCTAGTGTCTCGAAATAATATTGGAAAGGTTTAGCAGTGCACTGAAAACATCACTGAGACCAATTACAAACCTGTTCAAGAGAAAGCAGATCAAGTAAAAGCAACATATCTGAGTGGTGCTGAAGAATCTACAAGATATTTACACTCCTGTATGGTCACTGGATGAGAGGTATCCCTGGATTTAACTCAGCAAGACTAAGTGGGTGTCTGTCATCCCCACAAGAAGTCTGTAGTGAAATATGTCAAAAATCTTAGGACTGGGCTCAGGGAGCTCATGAGGTTGGCACACAAGCTTCTAGCACAAACACAAGAGATGCAAAACATCTAGTATGATCAGATAACCAGGATCAGAGAACATTCTGCTCAGCAGAAAGTTATGGTGCTTATTCCTGTTTGACCCAATAAACTACAAGCAACATATGATGGTCCTTTCAATACTGTGAGGAAGGTAAGTGGTGTGATCCTCATGGTAGAGTTGATAGACAGGAAGCAGAAACATTAACACTATCATGTTAACATGATAAAGGCCAACCATGGTAGAAATGCCCTGGAACTCACTATCTCTGGTGGGCTGTAGCAGTAGTCGGGGTGGGGGGGGTATGGTTGTAGATCTCCTTAGTGAAGATTAGTCTGACACATCAGTAGATGAAGTAGCCCTTTCATTGCAGATATTTCCTATAGAGGTTCCAGGAAATCTGAGCAGTACTAGAGGAATCTTGGGATATGTTTACTTGCAAGCCAGGGTGTACCTACGTGATGCATAATCATCTGGGCTTATACCCAGCAGCCCATCAACAAGCTCCTTACAAAGTGCCTGAAAGAGTTTGGAAAACATTGAGAGAAATTCTGCAGGGCATGATGATCCTGGAGGTAATTCAGGACTGTGAAAACCATCCGGCTTCACCACAGGTGCTGGTGCCAAACAAAGATGGTAGCAACACAATTTTTCTCAATCTCTGTTTTTTGAACATCTGTTTCTAACTAGTATTTCATATTCGATTGAGAAAACTAAATAGCTAGAAAACTTCACAAATGAAACATAAAAAAGAAAGTTGAAACCAAAACCAAGTCCCAGGAAAGCACGGACACTTAAATAATTAATTAACTAGTCACATGACTAATTAAGCTTCAGACATCACTGATTGTAATAAATAAAATAAATTCTATACACAAACTTACTAATACATGTTTAAATATTTAAATAAAATATATGTATAAAATAATTTACATGTCATGTGACTAGTTAATTAATTATTTAAGTGTGTTTGTGAGGGTAGATGGATGTTTTTCTGAGGAAGTTCACAGTCATTAAAGTGAATGAAAGCTAACTACAGTGTCCGTGCTTTCCTGGGACTTGGTTTTGGTTTCAACTTACTTTTTTATGTAGTATTTCTCATTCCTACAAGAAGATTTATGTGCTATCTGTTTTTCATTTTTTATGCTAATTAGATGTCGAGATTTTTAGCTTGGATGTACCTACTTGTCAAGGTATTTTTTCCTATTTTCAGTGTTTGCAGGTTGATGGGTAATGCTGCAGTGGTGGAAGGAAATTTGCTTTATGTATTAATTGTTTTATAATGGATTATCTAGAAAAAAGACAGACTAAAATGATTTTGCTGGTATCAGCAACAGCATTATCTATCCAAAAATGGTTATTCATTTTCTGCATTAATTAGTCCATCTGCAAAGCATATATTGTGTATTTGTGGATCCCTAGGTCTATCTTTTTCTACTCAACATCTCTCCAGTTGCTTGTTATAAATACATTGATTGCGCATTTAGCGCATGTTTGCACCTGAAAATAAGTTATCTTTATTTTATGGCATTGTATCAGTTATTAAATTGTACTACAGAGTGAAATGCAGCATTTGTTTCACTGGAATACATTTTTGACGTTGAGATACAGTGTGAAGTGTGAACATGCAACTTGCTTACTTGCTAAGCCTAAAAAATAAATAAAGAATGTGGTTGTTAAGTTGATAGGATAATTTCTGCATCCCGATGTCCATGCTTCTCATCATTCATTTGTATGATCCTGCCATCTGAAGCAACCCATCTGGTACAGCTTCATCTCTGTCTATATTTCTTTTGTTATCTTAAAATCTCACACACAAACCTTTTTCATTGTCCCATACTGTTGTCAAATTCCTGCTGTCTGCCTCAGACTGCACATATTTCAAACACACTGTTTTATGAGAAGATTTTTGACAAAATGCATCTCCATTCACTCCATTAAACCCCATGTATTACTTACACTGAGTAGGTAAGTGCATGATGCTTATGTACTACACTCCATCGACATGTTATTTTGGTTATATGAACTATGTCTGCAATATTTTGCTTATCTCAGTTGCTGCAAACTTTTGGGAAGTAGTTGAAAGGTGTTGTTCTGCTTTTTGTGCCAGATATGCTACTTACCGAACTTATATCTGAAAAAAAAAACATATGTGCCCAAGTCTTCTTCCACATAAATGTTCCAACAGGACTGCCTACTTATTAGCTGATACAAATATCTAAACAAAGCAGATTTGTTTCTTGGTGAGACTGCTAATGAAAATGTATTTGCTTACAGTTTATGCTAGAGATCATGTTCTTTTTACCTGATGTTAAGTAAACCTTAGGGATCAGTGGTAACACACTTTTGTAATTTAGCCCACTATTGGGAACATTTTCTGCATGTATAGGTTTCCTTGGAAACATCTGGCAAGTATGGGTAGTAATGATCAAAAACAAAATGAATGTGGAGTGATTTAATTTAAGCTTGCAGTATTAACTTTTCAATATCAGAATCAATGTCTTAAAACATTTTTTCTTGTGTGTTAATGTTTAGTAAGAAAATATAGTCTTACAACTGCACTTCAATTGTTTTCACTAAGTGATGTGTGTATGAATCTTTTATAAAAAGGCTACTGTTCACTTGAGTAACTCAAAATGATTAATTTTGGCACTAAAATTGAGATATCTGCCAAAATTACAGATGGAAAGAGACTATGCATTTCAGACTTTGATTAAAAATGATCAGTAATGAAAGAATGTAATATTGTCTAGCTACTCTGTCTAGCCACTCTGCTAGTATTAGGGCAATTTCAGTAAGTAGTCATAAATGTTTATTTTTCTTCAGTAAACTGTCACTATAAAGGGCTTCTCCAACAGACATAAAACACACTCCTGTTCTCAGATTTATCTGATATAAAAGATAATGTTTAAAATGAGACATAAGACTGAGAGATGCAAAGGGAGATGAGAATGATAAAGCTACCAGGGCATCACTCAGGTAAACAAAGCCAATGTGCCCTGCTTATACTCTAAACTTTTTGCTACCCATGTTGACCTGCATCTTGTTGGGAACCATATGAAAGTAGCCATTGAACTCAGTGTCCATTTTCTATCCTAGTAGAAAATAATGCTGCATGCTGCCAAATGCTTATGTGCCTGTTCAACAATTCACTGTATTGCACAGGCACAAACTATATGATGTCATAAAACATCCAGCATCTATAGGCCTTTTATAATTCTGCAAGGCAAATGCAATGTATTAAGGACTAACATATCAAGAGCCTTAATACATTATTCAGGAAGACTGCATTCACTGCAACAATATATGTAAATGCATTTGCTGCTGAGAAATATGTGAGCCACTTAACTGTGTGGTACTCAGACTGCTTTTATCTATATTTCTGGATCTCTAAAATGTTCGTCATCACAGTTAGGATCAGGATTAATTTCATGTGATTAAGATTATTTTGATTCATTTAGAGATAGGAGAAGCACGAGAAATTAATCTTATTGTCACAGCTTTTAAAAATATTCTAACAACTGATTGGAATCACTAACTAAGCAATAATCCGTGACTGGCTGTGGGTATAAAAGGATTTACTCCCAGTTGGTGTGGTTAGATCATAAGGGCAATCAAAAGCCAACTGTGAGTAAATCCCAATATCCCTACATCAAGGAGTGGATTATTGCTATTATACAATGACAGTATTTAACAAACAAATTGCTTACCTTCATTAATGTCTTTGTATAATGGCACTTCAGTCTTCTTCTGTTTTGTCTTCAGTTTAAAAAAATGGGATTTGATAGGGACATAACAGAAATACAAGGAACATTGGGTATATTTCTCTTTGTATGTATTTGAATTAATTTTATTATTTTAAAGTTATATAAGGGGTGTTACAGCCCTTTTCAAATACTGGGCAAATAAAGAGTGTAAACAGTATGCGTATTTCTTTAAAAGTTCAGATGACTAATTTATGGTTTTAAGTTCCTATTATCTAATTTGTAAAAGATATAAAAGGGAAAGGAAACTGCTTTCTTGTATTCTGAAGAAGTCTTCCGGGAGAGACAAACACACTTAATCCTGGTTCATTTATTGTTTTTTAGATTGGTTGGTTAAATATACTTTTAGAACTTTTCCGTACTGCCTGTTCTTTCATCCGCTCCTCTGAAGTCATATTTCTGTTTCTTTAGTTCTACAGAACATACCTGATTTTCTTTCATCTTGCATATACCAACAGAAAGTCTGGCCACTCAATGGTACTTCAGTAAGTGGACTTTTTTCCTTTGGTATATACTCAATTTGCAATGGGCACGCTGTTTTGGCTATCCAATCATCATGCATGTTTCAGAATACAAATGGCATTTTATTCTGTAATGAATGTCATAAATAGCAACAGATTACTACATTGTAATTGGCATGCAATTCTAACGATGGCACCCAATGTCAAAATATCTATTTATTTATTTATTTTTATTGACATTTGTTAACCGGGTTGGTCCAACTGGGCAAGTAGCCCATTTTCAGGGGAGACCCGAGGAGAAAAGCTTCAGATTACAAACAAATTACAGTTCAAAATTCATGCTCAAATTCATGCTCGGCACTTCAGTTTTTCAGTTGAAACTTGAAACACTTCAACCCAACACTAGGAATAAGGCAATTTAAGACTGGCACTTACTAAAACTCACTAAAGCTAGCACTAGCTTACAGCTTGCACTTCAGCCCTATACTCAGGAAGTATAAGGCTCTTTACTCATCCAATTAGCAATACAGTCCCAACCATCTATTCAGGCATGTTCAAGGGACAGCTTCAGGTGTGCTCTCTGGTCCAGCTAGTGAATCTGGGCATCCTGAGGCAATGTTACAATTGCCTCATGTACACAGACAACCCCCTCCTCCTCCCAACCAACACAAACATATGTGAGAGATGCAGCTACACAGCCAAACTGGAGGCTAAGCTCTCTCAACCCATGACTGGATCAACCAGTCACAAGGAGAAGGGCAACACTAGCACCACATTACCAGACTCACATAGACCAGCCATAGCTGCACCAGAAAACAACTCTCAGAAACACGCAAAAACATACTCGGAGGCTCTAAATAAGAACCTGCCTAAACAACAGAGACCTCCCAAGCATACACCCAAGCAACCCCCACCCCACAACAGAAACCAGGTAACACATACGTCACAACGTCAGTGTGCCAAGCAAAAACAGCCCCTAAGACTAAATAACGCACTAGTAATCGGTGATTCTAACATCAGGCACACAGACGTCCCACTCACTAGACTGAACAAGGAGAAGGTTACCGTAAGCTGCCTGTCGGGTGCCAGAATCCGCCACATAACACATGCACTCAGGTCACTCCACAACAAGTACAAATATGACTCTGTCATTGTACATGTTGGCGTAAATGACCTGAGACGTACCTCCCTGGACTACATGAAAAGAGACATGGAGGAGCTCTCTGACCATGTAGCCCAGGCTGGTATGACTCTGACTCTGAGTAGTATCCTTCCCTCACCCAAAATGATGCAAGCATACGAAGAAAAAATGATCAGTTTCAACAATTGGTTAAACTACTGGTGTCATTCAAAGGGGATCCAGTACTTGTCAGCCTAGGACGACATGCTTGACAAGCCACGTTGCTTCGCCAGAGACAGCTTGCACCTGTCGCCCCTGGGCTTTCGAATACTGGCCAAGACTCTTGCCGCCCCAATACTGCCTTTTTTAGGCAAGGCTCAAAAGATAAACTCGCCTCTATAAACAACAATAATAAACAAAAACTGAGGGTAATGCTGCTCAACGCCAGATGTCTAAACCTCAAAATGCACGCACTCAAGGCTCTTCTTAGTATGGAAGAAATCGACGTATGTGCAGTGACAGAAACCTGGTTCAAGGCTCCAGAGAGCACCCCCAGCACTACCAGGCTATAACTCCTACCATACCTTTAGGTCCCAAAACCAGGACCGGAACACAAAAGGAGGGAGTGTGTCCATATTCATCAAGAACACCCACACCTCCAGGTTAGTAGCACAATACGCGGAATCTGAGACCATCCAAGTGCAATTGACAGTGGGTAAATTGACTGTTTAATTTATAGCTTGCTACAGATCTCCCACCTTGTCTCAGGACGCTCACGCAGCATTCCTGAGAACATTAGAAAGTATGAAGATTCTACCCAACACCATGCTACTGGGTGACTTCAACTATCCAAACATTGACTGGGAAAACTACTCAAGCTCAAACGCCCTAGCCCAAAGCTTCCTTGAGTTTATAAACTCAAACGCCCTTGAACAGCTGGTCACCACTCCCACAAGAGGTGACAACATACTGGACCTGGTCATCACCAACATGGGGAACCTATGTTCCTCACCTGAGGTAAACTCGTCATTGGTAAGATCAGATCATAAACTAATAACACTGGACATCCACATCCAGACCCCCCCCCCCCCCCAGTCAAGGAAATCAAGGTAAAAAAACTTCTCTAAAGCCAACTTCACACTCCTCAAGACCGAGGTGGGAAGTTTCAAAGCTCCCAATCAAATGGAAAATGATGACCCATCGGCAGAATCCTTTACAAGTGCATTCTATGAACACCTTCAAGAATGCATGGACTGAGCCATCCCAAGTAAAACCAAGACCAACTCCTCAAAAAAGAGGAAGCCAGTCTGGTGGACCCCGGCCATAAATAAACTTTACAGCAGAAGGAGGAAACTCCTGCAAGATAGAACAAAATCCCAAAATAAGAAGGCATCTCTGATTAACATCAGTAAAAAACTGCGCTCCCTCATTAAATCATCCAAGGCCAACTTCAAAAGAAAAATAGCCAATGACTCTAAGGATAACCACAAGGCCTTCTTTAACTATGTCAAGAGTCTAGGGGCAAACTCTCAGATATGCTCCAAGCTAGTGCAGAATGGCCTTAAATACACTGAACCAACCGACATTGCCAACATCCTGGCTGACAAGTTCAGTGCTAACTTCACCCCTCCATCTCCACCAAAGGTGCTAGCACCCATCCCAGAAGAATGTTGCACTCCAGATATCTCAGACACACAAGTAAAGACAGCCCTTGCAAAGGCCAAAAACAAAGCATCAATGGGACCAGATGCTATCCCAGGTTGTGTCTTACACGAGCTTCAAAATGAACTAACCCCCCATCTCAAATCACTATTCAAACTCAGCCTCTCTACAGGCTATGTACCCAAAGAATGGCGTACAGCAACAGTCATACCACTCCACAAAGGTGGTGCCACAACTGACCCTGGGAACTATTGCCCTATAAGCCTGACTAGCTTGGTCTGCAAAGCCATGGAATGCATTATCATGGAGCTCATTAACAGGGACATTGGGAACCTCCAGACACTGGACCCCACCCAGTTCGGCTTTGTTAAAGGCAGATCTTGCCTCCTGAACTTGGTAGACTTCTTCGAAACAGTCACCAAGGCCATAGATGAAGGGAAGGTGGTCCACACCGCATATCTGGACCTCGCTAAGGCGTTCGACACCATCCCACACTCAGGAATCATAGACAAACTCACCAGCTTAAATATTAACCCCTATGTCACGAGATGGGTTGCCAATTGGCTCTCAGACAGAACCCACACGGTAAGAGTGGCAGGCGCCATGTCTGACTCTAAACCAGTCACAAGCGGAGTCCCACAGGGCTCAGTCCTGGGACCCCTCCTGTTCGGTATATATTTCTCTGAAGTACAGGCAAAGGCGGAGGGATTGTGGCTAACCACGTTCGCAGATGACTGTAAATTGGGTGCAATAATTGACTCTCCAGCTGACACAGACATCCTGCAAAAGGGTCTCACAGAGACAAACACCTGGTGTCAAAGTCACGGCCTCAAGCTAAATGCCAAAAAATGCATAGTAATCCCATTTGGGAAAAATAAAGTACCTACAAACTACCACATAGATGGGAATCCACTAAGTACAGAAGAAGTAATTAGGGACCTAGGTACCCAAGTAGATAGCATGCTCTCCTTTGATAACCACATAGCCAAAACGGTCAGGAAATTGTTCTGTGTGGCACACCTGATCACAAAGGGTTTTTCATCCAGATCCAAGGAGGTGATTGTGCCCCTTTACTCCTCACTCATTAGGCTCATAATAGAGTACAATGCCCCATTTGGCATGTACCTCACTAGACACCTGCAACAACTAGAAAGACCACAGAAGTATCTCACTAAGAGGATTAAGGGCCTTAAACAATTACCCTATGAAGCACGACTAAAAAAGCTCCAGCTCTTCTCAGTCGCTTACCGTCTTCTCAGAGGTGACCTATGTCCGACCTATAGGGCCATGTCAAACCCTGAACTAATGGACATGCTTCACCTCAAAAAAACGAGATCCCTCAGAATCACTCGTTCTAGCGACTTGAACCTATGTACAACAATAAACAGGACATGCTGGAGGGATAGATTCCTGTCCCAGCAACTCCCCTCACTCTGGAATAGAATCCCAATCCATATTCGACAGAGCTCCTCTCTGACCCTTTTCAAGAGAAATCTTGATGAGTGGATGGGTAATCGTAAGTTCTACCCTGGGATCACTTCAGGAGCCCTGTTGACAGATGCTCAGGTTACTAATCTAATGGGGAGGCGAAAGCCATCACTCTGTGGCTAGGCTTATAAATGCCCATGGGCAGATAGCCTAGTACTTACCTATGAACCTATGAACCTAAATAGTTTACAGTATGTATAAAAAAATTCAGACTCCAGTAAAGTAAAAAAAATTTAGAACTATAACCAGTCAAAAAGAATAAGTAAGAAGCATGCACATTGAAATTAAAAAAGTAACATTTGTACAAAGAGACTATAAAAATACACCTCAGAAAGTTAAGCTTTCAGCTTTTGTGAGGTTGAGTTTACCAGATAAACATCAAGTAGATTACTAGGTGAGAGTATGGTGAGAGTAGTACATAAGTGGTGGGAGTATAATATGAGTGTGTGGTGGGGTTAGGTTGGGTCATGGCACGGGCAAGGCTTGGAGTTCAGTAGGTGAAGTTTGAGTTCTTTTTTAAAGTGTAGTTGGTGGGTAATGGAGCGAATGTGTAGAAGAAGTTTGTTCCAAGCTTGGGCTACTGAGCATTTATATAGAAGTTTGCCCACATTTTTCTTAGGTTGGTAGATATCGAGAAATTTCTAGTTTGATGTGCAGAGGGTCCAAGATGGGGAATAAGTGGATACCAGGGAGAAGAGAGCAGGGCAGGAAGTTGGTTTGTGTAGTATAGAATGTATCATTTGAAATTGTGAAAGGAGGAGCTGTTGAGGGAGTTCGAGCCATTGGAGACAGTTTAGTGCCAGGCAGTCGTGTGAGTTGTGAGGAGAGTTCATAATGACTCTAGCTATTTTGTGGTATGTTGAAGTTTGGACAAGATTGTGGCCTGAATGTTAGTTAGTTAGAACTGCAGCAGCTTATAGAAGGGAGGGGAAGAGGAGTGCTTGTGCCACGGAGTCTGGCATTGAGGGTTAGGAAATTTTTATTGCAATATAGCAAGCCTAGTTTCTGGTGAGATTTTTTATACATTGGAATATGTGTAGGTTAAATTTAAGTTCATCATCAATGATGACACCTAGGAGCTTTGTGTTGGGTTCAGGTTTTATGATAGTGTTATTGGAGGATGTAATAGAAAAGGTGGATTTCTGATGAGAGAGAGAACGGTGGAGAAAGAGCAAGAGTTTGGTCTTTTTAGGGTTCAGGATGAGTAGATTATCAGATAGCCACTTTTCAGTGGAACGGAAGGTGAGTTGGGTTAGAGTAAGTAGTTCAGAGATGTTATTGGAGGTGGAGATGATAGTTGAGTCATCTGCATATTGGATGAGGGACAATAGTTGACACAATGTGTATAGTTCATTAGTGAAAATGTTAAATAGATGGAACCTTGTGGAACACTGGATGGGACTGAAATATAAGGAGAACAGGATGAGAGCTATCTGAATGATTGTTGCCGACAAGAGCGATAGCTAGAGAACCATGATAGGGAGGTATCAGATAGGCTGAGGTTAGTAAGTTTCAATAGCAGTATGGGGTGAGAGATTGTATCACTAGCTTTGGATAGGTGAAGAATCACAGTCCTCACCGATAGTATGAGTAAATGATAGGAGGGCAGTAGCTGTGCTATGGTTAGGCCTGAAACCATGTGGAAGTGAGAAGGTTATTTTGGAGGATATAGTTGAGAAGCTGCGAGTGAATGCATTTTTCAAGTATTTTAGTGAGAGGGGATAGGATGGCGATGGGTCTGTAGTTAGATGGGTCAGTTGAGTTTACTCCTTTATGCAGGGGGATGGTGAAAAAGGATTTCCAGATGGAAGGAACTGTAGTTCTTGAACTGATCTATTGATAAGAATGGATACAGGCTAGGCTATAGATTCAGCAGCTAGTTTGAGGAAGGTAGGAGGGAGATTGTCAGTGGAGGGAGAGCAGGGTTTAAGCTTCAGAAGTGTTTTGATGAAGGAAGTCGGAACAGGTTGAAAGGAGAAAAGGTTTTAGTTGAGTGGGTTGGGAGGGGTAGGGAGAGTAGTAGGTTATGGTTGGTGGGAGTGAGTTTTTGGATTGTGTCAATGAAGTGTTTATTGAGGAGGGTGGCAGTCTCTAGAGACTTATTAGGGTATGGGTAGGGGTTGGAAGAGCAGCCCGGAGAAAGAATTTTGTTTAGAGTAGACCAGAACATACGTGGGTTGGATTTGCTATTGTGTTGGGCTGAGTTATAGTAGGCTTTTTTGTTCTTAATGATTTGTTTCTTGACAAGATTCCTTAGTTGTCTGTAATTCAGTAGCAGGGGTAGTTCTTTTGTTTTAACGCAGGATTTCCAAGCACTATCTCTCTTGTGCATAAGGGATCTAGCATCTTTGGAGAGCCAGGGAGCATAATTTGGTTTGATGCTAATTCTTCTGGAGGGGGCGAGAGAGTTGAGGGTGTTCAGGAAAATAATATTAAATTTACATACTGCTTCATTGAGAGGGAAGTGCCTAAGGATGGACCAGTCAATGTTAGACAGAATGGAGTTGAATTGATTGATATCAGATTTAGTAACTTTACAACAGTCTCTGTAAAGGTGTGATTTGAGTGATTGAGTTGAGCAGCTAAGAAAATAGGTGGGGATATGATCACTTAAGGAGTCAGGTAGGGTAGTTCGGCTATGATAGAAGTTGAGAGAGTTAGTGAGAATCCAGTCAATAGTAGAGCTGGATGAAGAGGTTTTATGAAGGCAAGTGGGGGATGTTATCAGTTGGTGGAATCCATGTAGGCTTATACTAAATTGTGGAGGGTCAGTTGTAAGTTTGGACCAGTCTATATTTACATCTCCGAGGATGAGGGTTTCATAGTGTATGTTATGGGAAAACCAGGATACGATATTTTCTAGAATGGGGATGTTATTTCCAAGTGGGTTATAAATGGAGGAGGTAGCAAATTTTTTGTGAGGGTTAAGGTGGCAAATAAGGATGATTAGTTCCGCTGGGTGGAAGTCAGGGACAGGGATGGTGACAGGTGAGGGATTTAGGCCATCAGAGTAAAGGATGGCTACACCACCCCCTTTTTTGTGATTCTGAATTTTTATTATACAAAAAAAACACTAGAGGCTTATCAATGCCGTTACATTAGTTTCTATGTGCAGCAATGCAGCTTGTTTATACCTTGTCCCATGAAAGATAACTTTTTCAATTTAGAACAAGACACACAACTATCTGCTTTTTTAGAAGGAAGCAGGAGATTCAGCTACCCTAACATTAGCAAGCTGAATTCAATTATATCATTTAATAATGCAAGAAGGCATAGTGTGTTCCTATGTAGAATTCATCAACATTGTATACCATATTTACCAGGTCTAATCAGTTAGATACCTACTTTTCAAATATAATGCATTTCTAATTCTGGTTGACCTTGAACCAATAAGTTTTATATATCAAGCTGTACACAGAACATTGTTTTCTAACCATGGGAAAAGTGAATGTTAAAATCTACCTTGTCCTTGTCTTTAGCATTGCCTTTGACATTGAACAGTATCCATATTGGATTAATATGACATCTTCAAATACTTTTACAGATGCATTTTCAGGTTTGATACCCTCTATCTGGAAACCAGGGCTATTGTATGAATTCTAGAATGCTAAAAGTATGTTTCAGCACATACTCGATATAGGGATGTGTGTCCTTTGCATTCAGTTTGTTCATGTCCATAAAGAAACACACTGTAAATTGTCTCAAAATGCAGTGAATTTGCCATGCTCCAAGAGCATGTAATATAGTCAGTTGGAATTATATTCAGTAACTGTAACCCATCTCAGTACCCCCCCTTGCCATGTCACAACTACAGCATCTAGTAAGCACTTTAATAAAACCCAAATGTCAGCCACAGTACCTTTCCAGGCTTTACATCTCCAGTGATTCTTATGCCAGAGTGAGTCTCTGGGAATAAACATGAATTCACATTGTTGGCAATGTATTGAACATCCAAGAAACAAACATAAATACAGTATGTTTTACAAAATGGGTCCGTATCAGTTGATCGAGTTTTCAGAAACTCAAAATTCATATGCTTGTGACCATATGACTGAGTTTTTGAAAACACATGGCTTTTGAATAGAGAGCTTGGTGCAGTGCAGATGAGGAAATTTACCCTTTTCCTCACTGTAGTGCCATCTCGAAGTTGGTATATATAATTTGCAGGAGATGCAGGGTTACAGGGGATGTACCCCCCTCCAAAAATGTAGAAATGGTAGATTTTTGTGGGGTTTTTGTGTTTTATTTTTTTTTTTATGTTCAAGTTTTTTAAAACTTGATCATATGGTCTCAACCATATAAATTTTGAGTTTCTGAAAAGTCGATCATCTGACATAGACCCATTTTACAGTTACTAAAAGCTCTACTGATTGATAAATTACTAAGCATATACAATGTACAACAACTAAGCAGGGGACCCCGCAGGATTTTTTGCAGGGTGGGTGCAAATGCAGAGCCCACCACTCAGCACCCCCCACACAGCCATTCCAGTGACCCATTACTTGGCTATTTCTCCCCAGTTGCCATAAACACTGTTCAAAGCTCTCATAGTGCATAGTGTTTTATGCTTTACTTCTGCAATGATTACAGATATTTGGATTTAATTTACAACTTTTATTTCAAATTTTATAGCACAAATTTTATAACACTGATAGACATTTGGTAAACAAAGCAATAGTCTTACAATAAAAACAGACTTAGCATTAAAACTTCTTTGCCTTTGAAACTCAAATTCACTGAAACAGCATTGAAATCCACATTCAAGAAAATGAATCTGGTCAGTTGTGGGTTAAGTTTACCTTTGGTCTGTTTTCATATCATAGGCTCCTTGCACACATTTCAGGACCACGTTCATTGATTTACCTTCCTGACTGTATTAATTATAATATATAACAATTTAATTAAATTCCTTGTATAATACAGCACCACTTGTTAGAGTATGTTTTAAATTTATGGTTTGAACATTTTTCCGGAAGTAATGAAAAAAAACATATGAACCAATAATGACAAACTGCCCAATTCAGACCATATCAACCATAAAAGGCCACTCAAACTTCTGTCATTACAATCCACCAATATCAGTCAATATACTCAATCTCTGCAGAAGTAAAAGTTATCTGAATAATTCCACGTTAAAGAGATCTGAAACTAATAAAGAGGTTGTTGCTAGAAAACAACTTTATATTTCAGTGTTTCATCTACAAATTAAGTGCCAGCTGCTATTGAAGAATAAATTCTCTGTTACATAAAAAAAAATTGTAAACTGGTATATTGCAATAGGAAATGGGTGGCAAGCTGAAAAACAGGTTCTTAGTTACTAGGCATCTCATCCAAACAAGGACATACTCAGGACTGCAGCACTCTACTACTTAAAATACAAATCTACATGCTGTGGGAGTAGAACCTACAGCCCTCTGCATCAAGGTGCAAGTATGCTACCTGCTGTGCTACTAACACTGCTTTAAAATGTTATACCACAATAATTATACCATTTGCTAAATAAAACAGTTGCACATTTTAAGCAGACTTAGCATGAGGAGCAAACTTCTCTTCCCTTGAAGTTCACATTTCCTTGAAAATGCACTTTCAGAATAAATTCCACCTGCTAACTCTAACTAGGGCATTTCACTCTCTCTCTCTCACACACACACACGCACACACACGCGCACACACACACACACACACACACACACACACACACACACACACACACACACACACACACATACACACACACACCCCTACCTTTACCTACCTACTTCTTACATACATGGATACACACCCATACCTTCATACTTCTTACATCCACACACCCCTACCTACCTATTTCTTACTCACGAAAACCTCTTAAACACTTAAACACACATGCACACACCTACCTCTCACTTGTGCATTCATCCGCAGTCCAAATGTCTTCTGGAATTTAAATTCCTCGCAGGCGCAGAAGATGAAGACCTAAACCATCATCACCCAGATGCAAAAGACGAAAACAGGTCACAAACACCTGTTGTGTCTGTGCGACTCGACGCAAAGGGCATTCTTAAAGAAGAGCACCTTTAAAAAAAAACATTTTTTTTTTAATTAAAAGAAAATTAATCTCCAAGCCACCCATTTCCAGCAGGGTGCAAGTGCACCCCCTTGCACCTGACAGCGTGCGCCCTTGGAACTAAGGCAATTCTGAGGTTTATTTCTGCAGGAAGTAGCAGAAACCTCCAAAAGTCATAAAAGGTACTTTGCCTAAATCACTCACCTCTCTAATTCAGTCTGGACATCTATTCATTAGTAAAACTCTGATACTTCTCAACCTCTTAGCACAAAAAAAAATCTGGACAAAGCCTAAAATTTAAAATTGTTTTTACAAACTTAGAATATTGCTAGAATAACATGATTTGTATTAGCATGCATTTTTCTGAAGGATATGAAGTCTAAAACTTAAATGTATGTGATTATTTAGTGACTTCAATCCTCAGTGATTTTATAGAAACCCACAAATGTTAGGAGGAACAGAGCAAAATATGAGACAAAAATCTGGACATTCTCTAGAAATCTGGAGAGTTGAGAGGTATGCTGATACAGCAACAGAACATGATGAGAAGACAACAAAATGTATGCAAAAAGTGTCAGGCATTACAGTTAAGGATGTCTTACTCTAGTAAGTTACCACAAATAAACAAATAAACTAAAAAAAAAAATAGAAAAGACATGAAGAAATATTTACCACCTATCATAAAGCTGAAATAACATTGCACTTTGAGTGCATGGATGGACTGCTGTCATCATTTCTATATGCATGCTGTTCACATACATTCCCATCATATTGTTTACACATCTTTAATCACTGTACTGCAGTTGAGATCACATGTATGCTAACATTTGACATTGACAAATACTTATATATTCATTTATGCAAGTGGAATGATCTTTGCAGATCTTTTTAGTGACAACCAAACTCACAACCCAGTCAAATGCAATTCATATTGACAGTTTGGATTATCTGGTCAGCCAACTAGTTGTTTTGGGAGGTGAGAAGAAATCATAGTACTTATAATCATGACACATGGCCAAGTCTGTATGTCATAGAAGTCATAAGCTACCACTGCCTTTTACATAAACGCAAATGTAGTGTGAAACTCACACTATTAAGTCTATAATTGCATAATTAGAGCCTGTAAACTTATAGCTGATGTTCGTATGAGGTAATAGTCTGTATACTTCTGCAGCTCACTTTTAGGGAATCTGAGTTATATTTAAAATGCATGATCACAGAAGATCAGGTAGGGTGCTTGGGTGTTCAGAAAAGAAAACAGCTCAAGGAACCACGTAGAACACTTTTATTGAAGACAACAAGTCAGTAGGCATTCACGAATGCTTTTTCGAGTTATAAAAACATCAGTGCTACAGCTCTTCATTTAAATACTTGCAGTAATTGTGAAACAATTACTCAATCAAACAGATCATTAAAGCTACCTATCTAAAATATCTCATCTTCAAAATGGTTTTAACATTGTTTGCAACTTTTAATGCAGGACTTTTATCTGCCCTAAGTTCATCTATCCAGCAGTATTCCACACATTCAGTTTTGGTTACTATATTACCTCCTCCAAAATTAGAGGTTATATATTGTAACACCATGAACTTAAAGGAATGTGTATCATCAGAATCGCTTATATGCTTATAAATGGCATTCTCCATATTTCAGATAGCAAAATTATTTCTTTTAATTTCCTGTAGTTTTACCAATATAGAAATCTGGACAGGAATTATATAAGGCTATGTATGCCAAATTCATAGAATTACAGTCTGAGTAAGCAGAACTTTTATAGGTATGTTTTGTAACTGGATGTGCAAATGTGTTATTTCTATGTATAAATTTGTAAAAGCTACAATTATTGCAAAGAAAAGTCCCTTTTCATTGACGTATTTGATCTCATTCCTTATAACACAGCTTTTGCTTTAAATTCATACCCTTTTTATAACTTAACTCAGGCCTGTCACTTATATGTTCATGCAACTCTTCAATACTTGTAAGAATATGCCAGTGTTTGTTTATGACATTTTTAACCATGTTAGTGCAAGTATTATAGGGTATAGTGAACCTTATTCTACTAATTGAATTAAATCTTCCATTGTTATTAAAATGCCCCTTCCTTGAAAAATGGTTTACTCATAGTAGATCTCTCCCTCATAATTTCATTCTTGCTACTTATGTTCAATTCATTATAAGGTGGGTGAGAGTTACTAGGCTATGAAGCAGAGTCAGCTCTTTGCATAACAGACAGAGAAGGATCATTAAGATGTGACGCCTTACATCTCAGATCCTTGCTATTTGTAAAGGAAATTAAACTTAATAAAACACTGTTTTTTTTTCCTTTTCCTTTAAAAAGGTTCAACATAATTTAACATGCAAGGACAAAGTTGAAAGCAGAGCTCGAACCTGTACAAAGGACACATGCATGACACACTCCATTGTACACAGTCTATAAAATAGTTTTCTAGGCATGCTTTGCAGTATAATACAATGTAGGAAAGCACTGAATGCACCGTGTGAATTGCAAGCAATAGTATATGTGATGTGTGCTGAGAAATGTAAAAAAGACTGACATGTGGTACGTTGTCCTTTGCAGATGGCTGCCCAGTGAGGCACACCTTTAAGGGTCATGACACCTTTCTTTTGTTGGTCATTTCTACAATGGATCTACTTATTCTAATTAGACGTATTAGCATTCTCATCTTTGAGTACTGTTGTATTTTATGATGTTTTATGATAAAACATTCCAGGTCTCATATTTTATGTTTTTTTTTTCTACTTATTGCATCCCTGAGTCTTACTTCTATGCAGAGCTGAGAAGAGGTGGGACATGGAGACAGAGAGACAGTGAGTGAGAAAGAAACTAGAAATATGTACCGTGTCACATCAACATAATAAACTAAAAATGTGTGTCTGTTGGTGAAATATAAAATTAGCTCAAATACACTAGTACACATCATTCATACATATTGGCAATACAAAAACACTTCAACATCATTCTCACATACTTACAAAAGAAACACACACAAGCATATATACATACCTTGTCAAACTTGTATACATAATCGCACACACATATGCATGCATACAGTGAGATGTAAACAAAGTCAATCTTACTTACATATTTAGGTTCATCAAAAGCAAATAAATTCAACAGCTGAAGTCACAGAATCCCATTGCATTCATTCGCTTTCATACTGCATGACTTGTCTAAATTATTTCATTATTGTTTCTCTCAGTAATGATACTTAAAATCCCAGTTTAATCTGGAGATATAACACTATGGCCAGAATTCAGAAAAAACAGTAATGCAGGCTTGCAGGGAAAACAACAGTCGAAGTAGTGCAATGCAGTGCAAGACTGATTCAGTATGCAGTGGGAGTGAGTCAAAGTAGTGCAATGCAGTGCAAGACTTGATTCAGTATGCAGTGGGAGTGAGTCAAAGTAGTGCAATGCAGTGCAAGACTGATTCAGTATGCAGTGGGAGTGAGGCTGTTTGACCAGAACAGAATCAGTGTTAAATCTGCTGGCGAAAGGAGAGCTGGCCTTGCAAAGAACAAACAGCAGCACAGCATGTCACATAGCCACTTGACCTTGGTAGTGTGCGTATAGCATGCTCACAGCAATGCATGCTCACAACAGCAACAATGCACCAAGAAAAGGACAGCTGAGAGCTCAGGGAAGGGGAACACAGCAAGTCCCTATTATGTTTACATTTTAAATGGGAAAGGAATGGGAATATAGAACAATCAGAAAGGAGAAAGAGCAAGCAGGGGAACACACAGAGTGGCCAAAGAAAAAGTAGTGTTAAAAAGGGATGTAAATGGATTTTGTTGTTGTTAGACAGGTGCTGTTTTTTTATACTTTCAAGAAGGGTGGAGGTGGAAGGTGCATAGGGGACAGGTTGGTAGGAAGGAAGGAATACGGATGGCAGCAGGGCAGATAAGCACAAAAGATGGACAAAGACTGGCAAGGGAGGTGCTGACACAAATAGGGAGGGCCGCAAAGAAGAGCAAGAGATAGAGGGGAACCATCAGTGATGACAAATATTGGACTATAAACTGGGGAGGGACATGACACACAAAAAAGGGAACACCATGATGAGGATAGATTTGGAACAATGGTTGACAATCATGCTGCATGTAACCAGAATTTAGTCACCTTCATGACTGCTGTTTGGCTTGGCCCAGGCACTGTTGGCTACGTGGTCAAAAACATGCAGTTTTACAACTCTGCAAGAAGCACAAGGACACACTCCAGGCTACCAAATGTGTGTACCTGAACACTTCTCCATTAAGGCCAATATCTGGTCTTTAACATCTAGATGAATGACTATGGATGATATACATTGATGACACTCAGCAATGATAAATGTATGTGCCCTTATCAGATAAACAGAAACAGAGTGGTCCAATAAGCTCCCAAGTCCCCCCACAGAAGAAGAGCACTGCCTCCCTGCAGTGGTGGGTTTGGATAAAGATGGGTACCCAACAGGTGATGACAAGACAAGGCAGGTGCACAAAGCAGTGGCTGCTGCAAGCACTGCATGAAAGTGTGTAAATAGAGAGAAGCGAAACAACAAAGGCAAAAAAAGAGAAAGAAAACAGAAGATAACAGCAATAAAAAGGAAACAAAAAGCAAATGTAGTTATCAGTAGTTTGCACTATTTTGGTTGGCAGCACAGGCCATGGAGGAATAAAATGCAGTGAACTGTGCAATGGCAAATCAAAATTGATACAGAGTCCTGAAAAAAAAAGTGTACCGAAGAACTATGTATGCCCCAAGGGGCAACACTACCCCTCAAGTAACCAGCCACTCTTGTGTATGCCAGTGACACACCGCATCACTGGCAACCAGTGTGAAAGAAAGAAGCAGTGAGTGAACTTGGGCAGAAACATTCCCCAGGACAAATGAAGTGCACAACAGTGAGGATCTTTGGAGCAGAAGGCAGTAATGAGCTGGCAAAAGTTGAGATGCATGGCACCAGATGGGAACATGTCAAGTATGCCTAGTCCTTCAGAGTGAATACACATGAGATATCTAAAACCCATGTTAATACCACACCCTAACATATATCATCCATTGTGGACCATCAACTGTTAGCTTGATGTTAGCATACCCATGGCATGTTAGGTGTAAGTGACACAGGCATTGATAATGAATGGCAAATGTAACAGTACCCCCTGAGAGGCTGACAAATGTATTGTGCATTAACAACATGCTGGACTGATAGGGATGTAACACTTAATGAGTCAGCTGCACATGTACCAAAGCAGACAATGACACCAGAAATGGTGGTGCACACCCATTGTCAGCCCAGCCTGCATTATCATGCCTCTGATGGGAGTAATTAGTGGTAGGAGGGACAGCAGAGCAGCTCTAGTTGCAGTTGCAAGGTATATGACATTTAATGCAAATCAAAGTTATAAGAAGTGCTGAAAGCAATTAATAATGTCACTGCCTGCTATACCTCTCAACTGTCCAGATTTTTTGTAAAATGTCCATGGTCTAGTCTTCATAAAATGTGTGGTTTTCTGGAGAACGACTGAGGATTGAAGTCACTACATAATGAAAGGCATTTGAGTGTCAGACTTCATATCCTTCAGAAAATTCAAGCTATTCCATAGCCTATTATTCTAAGAGCAATATTTAGAAATTCTGTCTATTTTTGAGGCTTTTGCCCACCCCTCCAATATTTTTGGCTTTGCCAGGATTTCTTGTGCTAAGAGGTTGAGAGGTTTGATGCCTGAACATGGCATTTATGCCTCCTCTGACATATTAACTAATTTTCCACTCTCTCACCAGGGGCTAAACAAAAGAGAGAGAGAGAGAGAGAGAGAGTCAGAGAAAACAAATGTACACGAACATCAAGAACTACATGTAATTGTATAAGAATGTCCGCACGTCAAAGCAGTTACCAGGTACTTGTACTTGCTGTAGAGCTCTGTCTCCCTCTCCCTACCCTATTTTTTTTCTGTTGGTACAGAAGTTTATGGTTGTGCCTCCACAGACCACTGTAATGATCCTGGCACTTCACACCAGAGTGGGTGCTGCACAGGGCATCATTAACTGCCCTGAAAAGGTCATGCCAGGCATCCACATTTTACTGGAGCCCTCACAGGAGTTTCCTAGCATGCACTGTGGTGGTCATAACACAGGAGGTGGGGAAAAAGTTTTGTCCCCTCCTGTACCACACAGGAGTCTTTTCAATGTCAGCCCTTCCAGAAGCCATAGTAACTTGATAGATTGATACCAGGAGGCACATGTTGCAAATTCATGATGATGCATTTTGCAGGAACCTTGTGACATGCATCGATAGGCAACAAGACAGTGTGATGTAGCACAATGTCATAGCAGAATCACACAGTATCAAGAGACATGCATGAAGTTAGAGTCAAGCATTCTCTTGCTACATAATCTGTTGTGTCTCTACATACTAGTTTAATGTACAGTGGCATTGAAGCCTGTCATGGAGCTGCACAGTCATTTGTAGACTGTTTTATGGTCTACAGTGCATATACACAGGCAGGCACAGACTGCATGACACACTGTAGGGCTGCTACACATTATGATCAATATAGCATGCTGAAACTTTCAAGCAAAATTGTCCCATTAGCATAATCACTGTCTTACAAGCCAGAAAATGGCGTGATATAAACAGCTGCCACCATTCCAGTGCTCATCACACTACCATTTTTTACAAGTATAGAGAGAGTGGATGTCTGAAGAAAGGGTTACATTGGTCTTCCATGTGAAGACAATTTGCTACTCTTCTGTGGTAAGGGTACACAGACCAGTGGCAGGTTGGGAGAGTGACTGGATAAGTGTAACATTTTTATTCGTGGGAGGGTGGGCTTCTCCAGAGCAACTTGCTGACAGGGAAATGGGGAGCACAGAGAGGGTTAAAATTGTGAAAAAAGCAGATGGGGTCCAGGTCCAGGCATTAATAACCCACAGATATACAGCTGAGAAGCAGTGAGAGATGAAGTATATCCCTTAGTAGGTGACTTGGGCAGAGGGAAGTGTATTGTAAAGCACACACTCTGCAGTAGTGATTCAGGCATGGTACATAGTGGGGTGGGGAGAGACAGACCTGATAACCGACACAGGATGTGGGTGAGGTTATTGGGGCATACAATGGTTACACTTTGTTGGACACTGGTCAGTGTAGGCAGATGACTGGTTTCATGTTACAACACAGTCTCTCCCCATGCTGATCCTAATGGATATTTATGGGGACATGGCCTATAAACCTTGGGTATGGCAGACATAGCACTTTTGTGGTCACTTGTGCTGCATGGGTGCAGCAGTGGTATTGCAGACACTACACATATTTGTGCCTACTTACTGACCATAGGTGTATGTTCACTTGTACAGGGACATGCGTGGTGACAGTGGAGCATAAGTGGCCTAAGAAGTTCTTCCAGCAAGATACCAACATGCAATCGCAGGACCTCTATGAGAATAGATAGTGGATACTCAGCATCGACAAGACTGACCTGGCCTTCCAGGAATGTGTGGGTGGTAGATGTCAGAGCTCTAGGCAGTTATAAAAAATTAGCCCTGGAGGTCCATCACAGGGTCACGGACTTGATTCTGCAGGTGCTCATAAAGGTTTGATCCATTGCACTGGAGAGGATGGCCACTAGTGTTCATCACTTATTGTAGAACACCCTCATTGACATACAGAGGTTCCCTGCATTTCTGTGGTGAGAGAGAGAGTCAAAGGATTTTGATACCCAGTGGAGGATTGTATGTGAAAGTTGAATGATTAACACTATGCCATGTTTCTTTCAGGGATACATCGACTTCATATTTTCATGTGACTAAACTCTACCATATCTCTTTTACCAATGCATCTAGGAAGTAGGCATGACAGTCTCTCCTCATGCTGATCCTAATGGATATTTATGGGGACACTACAAGATATCTTTACTTATATTCTTTGCATACACTGTTAGCTATAATGCTGTTGAACCACAAGGGAATCCAGTTGTCACATATAAGCAGTTGTACATGTAGGCAATTTTGTGTCTAATTTCACATGTGCTGAAGTGTTGGGGTTTCCAGCTGTGGAACATGTCATATTTGATGTCAGTGCTGCATTGGAGCATCACATTGACACTGGCCTAACTGTAACACAGTCTGAAGGGACAGTGCCACTGTTGGCAAAGTTAATTCTACAGGACAAGCTATCTCCCATGCTCAGTGGCATGGGACAAGCCCTGCATTTTTGCTATACATAGGGACCCTCCTCATTTCATCCTTGCACACTACTAGTTGGCAGTGGAATCACCATACAACATGTTGACAGCAGTCAGGAATGGTAGACTGGTGATCATTAATGCCTCAACTCCCGTTCATTATCTGAACAGAGTGTCTCTATGGGCATTACACAGTGGGTGTGCCGGAAGTTTTCTAAACACAGATAGATGCCACCACTATGATCTTACAGATGACTGGTGTCTATGGCCTATGTAATGGAATATATGATGGCATAAAGCACCTGGATAAACTGATCATTGTATTGGACTGGCACCTGGCCACCTTCACTGTATAGGGTCATCTTCTGCCATGCACCATTGACAGTAGTTTTCCTTTGGCCACTGCTGCTCTGTCTTCACTGTGAGGACACTCTATAGTACAAGTATATCATGGCCATACAATTCTATTAGTGGTTATGCTGGTTCACCACAAATGCAGCCACTGACTCAGATGTAGCCAGTGTGGCAACCATGCATGTACATACAAGTGGTCATTCTCATGTAGTTCACCATTGTACTTGCCAGTAGGTGTTGAAGTCCGCGCTGTTCCTTGGAGTGGAACATCCACGCCCAAGGATATTAAAAATCTGCATTACTCACACATGAGGCCCAACATCTGTCACAGCCTCATCTACACTGCATAACATCTGCAGCAAATGTCTACCCCTAAGCTAGTACTGAGACAGTACCCACAACATCTGGCCACTTGCCCTTTCAGAAAGCACCACTCACTTCTTGGTATACCCAGCTCTCCCAGTCACTCAGCCATATAACACACTTTCTTCTACATCTCCCTTCCACAGATATGCTCATTGCTGATGCCTATCACTATGCACTTCCTAAGTGTGCAAATGATGACAACTGTGCCTGTTCCCATTGCTGTGTTATGTGGTCAATTGATGTCTGATGCACTGTGTGGTTAAATAATGCATGACACAGCATAACCCAGGTGTAGTATTGCATGCATTACTTTAAATCTTTGTTGAGTCTATTCTCACTAATTGTTGTGGACCAGATGCCACCTCTTCATTAGTGCTACAACATACTGTGCTTCACATGGGCTTACCCTACAGCCAGTACCTTGACAGTCCTTGAATAAGTATTTCCTCCACTAGTGGCTCTAGTCTGTCTGCTCCTCCAATAGCAATCCCTACTCTATCTGTCTGTGTATCACCATGTTGTACAGTATTGCACATACAGCAAATACCTTGCTGCAGCTCTCCAGCCCATATGTCATCATGACACTGGATGGTCTAGGCAACAGTAGCAGGGACATATGTTGTAGGTCTGCAACAGTAGAGAGAAGTATGTCATTTCACCTATTCTTTGAGTGCCATATGTATGTCATGAGCCATGCCTCCATGGCATATGTGCCATTGCCAGTAGTATCTCTTGGTTGGAAACCACCCTGCACAAATTACAGGTATAGGTTTGACATAAACCAGTTGTGGGAATAGAGGGAACTGTCTGAATGGTGCAGAGATGAACTTTATGTAATATTATGTACATTACTCACCATCTTGCAGTCAGTGGCATGGAAACCCTGCTTGACATACTGGTACCCATGTGAACAAGGTGGGGCCTTGATAGTGATGAGGATACAATTGCTGGCCCCCAAACCACAGGGAAAAAAGGTTACAGCTCTCATCTACAGTCCTGAAGAATCACATACACTCTCCCACATGCTGCAGCATAACATCAAGGAACTGCTATAGTATTTGTGAGGTGGATGCTTGTGAAATGCTCACCTTGTCTCCTTATGACAGAGGGAGGTGTCATGTAGTAAGGATGGTTAGTGATAAACATACCTTTGTGTCCTTAAAGACTGGTATTCCATGCATCACACAAGATTCCATGTGAGGACTGCATGTGCCCTCAAGTTCCCATATGGTATCTCTTTTCACATGGTAGCATTTGACTATGTAACTGTGGTGGAGGTGATGGTATGTAAAGCATGATTGGATCCATGTGTGAAATGGAAGGCATTGATACAGACAATTTCAGACATTGGCTGCGAGAATGGCTCCTTAAATATACTGTTCAATTAATGCACATGAACACAGTCTTGACCTCTCTCTCTGTCTAGCAAGAAATTATTGCATACAAATTCACTAGATGGCACAACTCGGCATGCAGTTTTTATATTTTCTAAATCACTCCACCATGTTGTTTATTCTCATTTGCTTTTGTAGTTGGTCTGACTGCCATAATATGGGGCTCAGTACTATGTAATTTACATACAATGCTGAATGGGCTACTTCACTAGGTAGCATGACTGTGCTACCAGTATCTCTGAATCAGCCCCAGCCTGTGTGCCACCTCTCACCACATGATGTTGCATAATCAATTATGCTATTTGTTTCCGAATCCTAGGCATACCCTGTTTTGCCATGACCTTTCTGGTCTGGACCTATATTTATTTGCTGTGCTGTCTTTTAGTTTTTTTTTTTCTTTTGGATCTGATTTTGAACCTACCATTAATGTAAAGGAACACCAGGCTACTAGTGTTTCAGAGCATAGCTAAACTTTCCACATATGATGTGTTAATAAGCTCAAATGGAGAGAAGCATGTCTGCCACTACAGGTTTGAGTTGTTGTCTTGAATGTATTAATAAAAATGTGTTAGTCATTGTGCATTCAAAAGCCAGTGTACTGAAACACATCTGTCCTTAGGACATAATTTGTACAGCTCCCATTATGATGATGTTTATTCACAGATGGTACTCTATTTTGTTAATGTCTTTCTGGGTGGTCATATGTCTATCTAGCTACATCTGTATGCCTATTGGTAGACACTTTCCATTACAGATATACCTACCTCTGTGCTGCTATTCATATATAATTCATGCAGCAGCATAGCTAGAGTAGGGCAAAGGGATCAGCTATACAGATTTTTGCAGAATGTCCAGGTTTTTACCTCATAATTTTGTTTGTTCTCATAAAATTTGTGATTTTCTGTTTTTTTTTTTTTTTTTTTTTGCAAATCAGTGAGGAATTCAATAAATGACAGTCATTTGAGTTTCAGAATTTACATTCTTCAGAAAATTCATGGTAACACAAAACCTTCTATTCCATTAACTTCTTAAGTTTATAAGAGCAGTATTTAAAATTTGTCCCTGTTTTTGAGGCTTTGTCCCCTCATTATTCTTGACTTTGTCCAGATTTTTTCTGCTAAGAGGTTGAGAGCTATTGCAGCCACCCTAGACTCAAGTTGTCAGTAGGAGTGAGAAGTAGATTCTAACTAGTGCTAGCACAAGTATGGCATTTGCAGTCATGGCTGTAGTGCTTGAAGTGCTGTGGCTTCATTAGTCCATGTGTGGAATGAATATAGCGAACTGCTTGTTACATTTGGAGCAAGTTGTTTTCTAAAAGTACTGAAAGAACATTTTTTCTTCTTTTGCCGAAGAAGTCAATGAAAACCCCTCATTGGAAAATTAAGTCAAAAGACTTTTTTTTTTTTTGTTTTTGGTTCTTGACTCAGAGGAGAAAACTTATTTTCTTATTTTGAAGGGAGGACTTCAGATCAGGGGGCAGCACCAGGTCCCAGAACAGTTAGTGACCGCTTTGACTTCATGTATTCCTAGTATGAGATGGAGCAGAGGCTGACAAACTCTGGCACATTACACATCTGAAAATTGTTGATTTGTTACTTGCAGCCTTAGCATCAGGACCATCATTGTCACTCATTAGTAAAGCTTGAGGTATAAGTATTCTTGAGAAAATAAGAAGAAATACTGCTGTTGAGACAATGAACTTTTTAGGAGCTGCAACCAATGTAAGACTATGATGCAGCTGACTCAAGAAAACTGTTTTCAGTGCAACTGTACAAAACTGTGTGCCTGATGTGTGGTAACTATTACTGGCAGGTGTTACCTGGACTTTTAGCGGAAGACTTCTCATTACTGACTTCACAGATTGCAGTTCAGAGTATATATATATATATATATATATATATATATATATATATATATATATATATATATATTTGTGTGTGTGTGTGTGTGTGTGTGTGTGTGTGTGTGTGTGTGTGTGTGTGTGTGTGTGTGTGTGTGTGTGTGTGTGTGTGTGTGTGTGTGTGTGTGTGTGTATGGGTTCACTACATAATCTCACAATTTTGAAATATCGAATTTCAACATCCTGAGACTATGCAGCCGAAACCCCTAAATACAGAAAGACCAGAAGCGCGAAATTCAAAATACCGAATGTACAACACACATACAGCACACACATACACATACACACAACTCCCCCCCACAGTCAAGCATATCATTCTACACTACAGATAAGCAGGGGGGCAAGCCCCCCTGCACCCTCTTACTTAAATATACTAACTCTGAGATCGCACAGACACACATCACACTCACAACACACATTGACACACACACTAAAGACCCTAACCAACACATTTACACATAGATACTTAACTGAATTTCCACCTATCCATCAACAAACCACAACACCAGATGCGCTACTTCAATATCTCAGAACATCGGGGTTTAGAATTTCGCACTTCTGGTCTTTCCGTATCTAGGGGTTTCGACTACATAGTCTCGGGATTTTGAAATTCAATATTTCAAAATTTCTACATTATGTAGTGAACCCATATATATATATATATATATATATATATATATATATATATATATATATATATATATATATATACATACATACATACATGACGACTTTGTGCAAGAAACCTCTGAGGTGAACTCAATGCATGTTATTGATTACCTGTTTCACAGAGCACTTGAGTAAATAAACAAGGAGGAAAATCTGAAGTTGCCAGACACTTTCCTTTTTCTTCTTTACATTCGGTAATAGATTGCAACAAGCATCTCATAAGTGAAAAACTGTCTCGGTACTATAAGCCAGACTATAGCACCTTTCACACAAAGCTGGTATGTGTGATATCAGGGCACCAGAGAAAAGTCAACCAGAGAATATTTCAGGAGCATACCCGAAGGAGATTATAAGGAAAGCATAAGAGGAGATGTTATCCCAGAAATGTTATTAGAAGAGACATGGAGATTGGAGACATGCTCCTGGAAATAGGTAATATGTGATACTATTTTGAGTTCTAGCTATTATGTGTGAGGAGACTACTTACAATGATTCTAGGAAATACAAAAGAGGGTTTTAAAGAGTAGGCACATGCATAAGGTTAACATTAAAAGTTTTTACAAGTATGTTATTATTAAGTGGGGAGCAGAACAGGTGTGTGTAAGAACTGTCCTGTAAAAAGTATGAAAATGCACTTGAAAAAACAAATGCACTGCACTGAATAAATCCTCCTTTCCTCATGGTGCAGCAAACCTAGAGTTGATTACATTAAGTTTATGACAACAGAAGACAAATATCCCTGCAATAATGAGGGTTTGTGTATCTGTGTGCATGTGTGTGTGTGTGTGTGTGTGTGTGAGTGTGTGCGTGTGTGGCTTTATACCACAAAATAATATTTGGACAGTTTAGTGCAAATGCTGCTTCACATTGTTTGATATTTATACTTTTGCACAGAAGCATTGTTCATATTGCTTCCTAGGAATGGAATCCATATCACTTCACAGAAATGTCACTCCCACTGCTTCACAAGAATAGTTATCATATGCTGTGCTGTGAATAAGATCTGAACAATGAGTGCAGTCAGGCAAACTTTGTATACTCAAATGAGTACATTTTTTCTGAGCAATTGTTTAAGTATATTATGGCTTATACTAGTCAGTAAATGCTCATAACTATTGAAACTAACATTTCAGATACAGGTCTACACAGAACTTACTTAGACATGGGTACACCTCCAAAAAACATACTTTAGCAGTTGTAGATGACAGCTGCTGGGAATGATGCTTGCAATTCATGAGAGTACAGGAGACAGCAACTGAAGATTTTTTCATTTTTAGGTGAGATGGGGGACCCAGAATGAGATAGTAGGTACAAAATTGAAATTTCTGTCAAATTCTTATCTTAAATGTACGGTATATGATGTGGAAGAGTTGTTAATGTACTTCAATGACTGCAGAATATATGGGCCATTCGCATGTGGTACAGTGATGAGTGAGTTTGATGCTCTACATTTTTCTAATCATTTGTAGGTTGATGAAGGGCTGAGGGAGACATTTTTCCTACCAGAGTATGCCTTTCATATCTACCCATATAATTATGGCTTCTTTTACATTCATTTGTCTGTATATGGTTGTGGTGTGTGGGTGTGTGTGTGTGTGTGTGTGTGTGTGTGTGTGTGTGTGTGTGTGTGTGTGTGTGTGTGTGTGTGTGTGTGTGTGTGTGTGCGCATTTGGGTGCTTCTATTAATGAAATTAGTAAACTTGACAGGCATAAAATTAGGAAAAACAGAATTATTTGTAAAAACATTCATATGAAATAAAAAATAGTCTAAGCTTATGAGTATAGTGGAAAGGAAGGTAACAGTAAAGAAGAAAAAATCCACTTATCGCAGATCTGAGAAGCTAGTGCAAAAAGCAAAGTTTTCTTATAATATAAACCATTCATTTCACTTTACTACTCCTATCATGCCAACTCCATGATATAACGGGACTGTGACTTAGGTGGCCTGATTAGACCTGAAGCCTGACTACTTCAGTGCTGGGGGCAGGGACAGGAATGAAGAGGCTTTTCTGTGTCTTTCTTAAGAGTGCATTGGGAAGAGGACATGGCAGGAAGGCACAACACTGCCCATTTCCGACTGTCAGTGTTGACAGGAATACAAGGAAAGCAGCATAGCTGGGCAGGCATGTGAGTGGGGATTCTGAGGGGTAGAAGAGTACATCAATCTGGAGGTGGGGAATTCCTCCCCATAATGTCTTTATATGTGTTCATCTACAGTGCACATAGCCAGCATATCTGCAGAGGTTAGGACTCTAGTTCAAAATCTGTACATCATACAGAGACTATGAAATGATGGTCCTCGCTATGTCTACTATCCTCCTTGGTTATCTGAAACTTAAAGTCTCCCTGTTCAAAAGGCTATCCTCATCTGAAAGAGGAGGCCCACTATGTGAAAGACCATAACTGGTGGCTTATTCAATCTTTCAGTAACCCCAAGGAGGATGGAGTAATAGGGCATGTAGGAGAGTTCAAAGTCAATAGACAATGACCACTTGTAGTATTTGTTCTAAAAACCACTGCCTGTAGAGATGAATCAATCGTAACTACTTCTCTCATGCCCTTCTTTACTCCCACAATAAACATAATTTCTTTGCCCATTTGTTGTCTGGTAAAACAAGTGGTGTGCTACAGCTGGGGTGTCACTGTTACCCAAAGTGCATTGGGTATATGTGTTCTAGGAGAATGAAATATTTTCCTTTCAGAATACAACCCAACAACATATTAGCTTTTACTGGAGTTCTTTTCATCTATATCTGGTGGTCTTTTGTGGTAGTATCTATATCTGGTGGTCTGTTCTAGTAGTTATTACTATATTTAGACCATTCTTCTGATCTGTCCTATGCAGTTTATTCCCCAAATTACAACATGGCTTTCAAAAGTATAACTCTGGAGGGGTGAGTTACCTTACTTGCTTTGGCTTTGAAGTCTGTCTGATGTTCTGTGGCTCACTGGCTTAGTCTCTAGGGTTCCTTCTGAGGTTGCTTCCTCTGTCACCTGCTGTAATAAATACCTTATCATCAGTGATTGGACTGGTTGTGGTCTCTGTGCCTCTACTTCCTATAAGAACATGCTGAAGCACGTGATTCCCAGCACTGCACCATGCAATAAACCTTTGTCCTCAAACTTCTCCTGAAGCACATTGTCTTTGGCCAACATATTTTGAGTCTTGCTTGTGACCTGTATGTTCACTTGTTTACTTAATGTATTTTGCCACAGATTCTCTTCCCTACTAACTACTTAGTTTTCTTCATCTTTAAATGGAATTTAACAGTGTGCTAAAGTTAATGTTTACTTTATTGTATTATATTTGTTTGTTTGTTAGCTGTATAAGATAGGGTCATCCCAAGACATCTTTTAACCTGTAACAAAACACAACTAGTGAGAGCAAAACAATGAAGGAGTACAAAAATAGCATATAACATACACTATCAGAATGTATAAAGTCAATATTCCAACGAAATCACTGTAGCAGTCAGCCAAAATGATAATAATCCAAGGAGAAAATATGATGAAAAACAAGAAGATGTTTATTGAATGCACATCAGGTGAGCGCTTTCGCCTTTAGCTTCATCAGACCTGAGCAACAGCATGACATAATTGCTTAAATACCCAAATAAGCGGGAAATTCAAGCTATTAAAACATAATTATATAAACAATAATTTAATAGAAACAAACATCTTTATCATGCAACAAAAAACTTCACGAAAGCAACCCAACATCAATCTCAAAGGACTGCAACATATATAAACAACACTTATGTATAAGTACAATATTTACAAATCAATACATAAAATCACATATTCTACCCATACTAAAATGGGGAGTATATCATGATATAATACCCTCTATATAAAATACATGTATAAATCAATATAAATAAATAAAATGAGAAATATATGTTAGAAAGCGTATATATATATACATATATATATATATATATATGTGGAAGCATATCAGGACTTTCCCGATACAACCCTTTTTAAAAATGAGAAAGTTAAAGATTTAGATATCTTATTTTTATTTATTTATATATATATATATATATATATATATATATATATATATATATATATATATATATTTATAGTATAGTTTAAATAAATTCCCTTTTATATATATGCTTCCACACACATATATATATATATATATATATATATATATATATATATATATATGCTTTCTAACATATATTTCTCATTTTATTTATTTATATTGATTTATACATGTATTTTATATAGAGGGTATTATATCATGATATACTCCCCATTTTAGTATGGGTAGAATATGTGATTTTATGTATTGATTTTTAAATATTGTACTTATACATAAGTGTTGTTTATATATGTTGCAGTCCTTTGAGATTGATGTTGGGTTGCTTTTGTGAAGTTTTTTGTTGCATGATAAAGATGTTTGTTTCTATTAAATTATTGTTTATATAATTATGTTTTAATAGCTTGAATTTCCCGCTTATTTGGGTATTTAAGCAATTATGTCATGCTGTTACTCAGGTCTGATGAAGCTAATGGCGAAAGCGCTCACCTGATGTGCACTCAATAAACATCTTCTTGTTTTTCATCATATTTTCTCCTTGGATTATTATCATTTTGGCTGACTGCTACAGTGATTTCGTTGGAATATTGACTTTATACATTCTGATAGCGTATGCTATATGCTATTTTCGTACTCCTTCACTGTTTTGCTCTCACTAGTTGTGTTTTGTTCCTGGCTTTGGTTATTGCTTTTACTAGTGAGAGCATTAACTCCGCGTGAGTCTACTTGTTTTTTCCTACTATCTTTTAACCTGTGACTGGGAGCAAAAGTAGACAAGACAGATATCACATTTAATCTTAAAAAGAATGCAACTAATAATTAATATAAGTGTATAATTCAAGCATACATTCAAAACAAGTACACAGCCAGTAAATTACTGAGAGATATTATACAACTACTTCTGCTCATTAACATGGACCAGCATACATAAAGTTGTAACGTATCTGATGGGCTATTGCGTGTATTGGTTTCTGTGTAGGAGAAGGTTTTAAATTAAACAATTTTAGGCAAAGAGGAGAAAACCATTTGCAGCAGAACAGATAGATCACATAATTAAATGTATTTAGTCATATAATGTTGGACTAGCTGTAGTTGTTAAACAGATCACTTGAAGAAGCTTTTTATAAAGGCAGAAAGAGAGCCTAGGTATGTAAAAAGTGTAAGAGAACATCAAGCCATAAGCAATGATTTATGTATGTTTTAAATTGATTTACACATGTCATTGATTTTTACTGGTGGTGCTGTGGTAGCGTTGTCGCCTCATAGCAAGACGTTGTCCCGTTCGATTCTCAGCTAGAGCGTCTTCTGTGTGGAGGCATACATGAATGGAGCATGCCTTTGTTGAAGGTTATGCATCAGGGCTGGTAACCCGGTACGTAAAAATCCACTACCAATCATTAGCGGACCGGAGTTCTGCTGTGGCGACCCCTAACAGGGAAAAGCCGAAAGACACAAACAATTGATTTTGATTTTTACTTAACCTTAAAGGAAGAGAAAAGGAGGCTGGAGTAGGGTTATGGTCGGTGTTGCTTGAAGCAATGAAATAGAATTCACCTGCCCAGCTCTGCTTTCACAAAGTCAGCAACTGGTTTAGATTTCTCGGGCAGGATTTTTAGATAAAAACCCACAGTTGTATTTATCCTTGAATTCATTGTCTTGCAGGAATGCAGCCAGCCTCTCAAAGACAGTCGCTTCTATCATCTTCATAGCAACCAAGGAAAGAGTGTTTGTACTATAATTTCCATGGATGATCACAATTCCCTGCCCCTAATACATGAGTACCACACCGTTGTTCTCTAGGTCTCAGATGCATCTGCTCTTGGCACTCAGCTGTCATCGATCTCTGTCCAGACAGATGCCAGTACTCTCTCATATTTCTCTGAAATGCCTATATCTGCTATATACTGAAAGGGCATGCCCTACCATTCAGTACAGGAGGGGATGATGTGTGCAAGTGGGGGGGTGTGGGTACTTCTGGGCAACATGCAGGATATTTATGATGACAGGAGCAGGTAGGGACATCCCTGGAGGCAAACCTTTATTATTTTTTACATATGCTTCTTTTTCACCCCTGCTATCTGCAAACCACAAGCCTTTCTAGGATTGATTCATCCATTCATTCCCTTTAGGGTGAGAGTCAGTAATAGGAGGCTATCATCCAGGCAGCCATCAGAGATTTCATTGACATTGCTGGAGTCAGAAGGGTGAATCCTAGACAAACACATATGTTTTAACATTATGGATGTTGGGAGTAACACCCAGAGAAGGAGCATGCATTTAAAGTTATAGAAGGAGGCTTGATTGATGACAAACATGTATTTAAAATAATGGAAGGAAGAAGGAAGAGTTACTTTGTAGAGTAAGATGTATTCTAGCATTGCAAATGATGATATGGGGTTACTCTAGACAGTCATTGTGTTATTTAAAAATCCTGGAGATGGGAGGGAGCTAGCCCTACAGCTCATGTTGCATTATGCAGTCTGACTTTGTGGAGTAGTGTTTGCAGAAATGAACATTGGTGTACCTTACATGGGGGGGGATACACTGGTGTACCTTACATGGGGGATACAGTGTTTGTTCAATACTGCACAGCCCAAACCTCACTGCAAGTTCTGTTTGATACATAGCAGAGTTAAGCAGCACTCCATCTGTGAGAAGTAAGAACATATTCACCACCTAGACAGTATCTGGCATGCGGTGAGTTCCAGGATTGATGTGCGCCACATACATGAGGCCGCTGTGTGCAGTGACTTTATTGTCATGAATTAATAACCCTGAAAGCATTCATTAAGGTCCTGCCAAAGTAGTTGTGTAAAGGGAGAATACTAATAGGTATCATTAACTTAACTTTGAGCAGAGCCTGCAGTGTTTACTGTGATAAGGCAAGAAATATCACAATATACTCTTGTAGTCTGAAGAAAAAATAAACCTAACTTTCATTCAATTAATTCATTAACAAATAAACCTTTTAAGGCATGCCTCCAAAGTTCAGAAATGCTGTGGAATACATTACAAAACCAGACTTAAGCTGAAAAGCCAGAGTATACCCATATTCAATAAAGTTATATAGAGTTCAAACAAGAAAATGCATCAGGAACTTTTTGAATAGTGTTAGAAAATGTGCATCTCTTTCTTTTCACCTAAAAGGTCAAACGTGTTTCAATGGGTCGGTGAGTATCTAGAGAGTACTGTTGCAGTTAGGGTTAAAGTAATTCACACCCTTTCAGGTTACGCAAAAAGTATGTTCAAAAGGAGACATTTATTATGAAACCATCTACAAATGTACAGATATCTTTCCGCATTGTGTAATATATCACCAGGTTCCAAAAGACTATGACAAATGATAATGGCAATTATATTTGAAATTCAGACATTTGATCCAAATGTTTTATCTTTTCCCATGAACAGCACTCTTGAATAAATACTGCAGCTTTGTGTTTGTAGGAGTTTGTGGTAAACAGTATTCTTTTACCTTAGAGCTAAAGTTTGTTTCTGTGAAATTTGTGACTACACTTCCTGAATAAAGTCACTTGGCAGTCATCTGTAATTAAACATGTAACAAATGAATGTCTGCCCATGAAAGGCTAATCAAATATTTAATTAGTTTTTATTGGCACAACACATGGTCTTTGATGTTTGGTTTTCATCAGCTGGTTTCAAAGGTATGGCATAAAATGTAAAGGAGAAAAAAAAACCCCTGACCTGCGTTAACAGTGGAGGGCAGAGCTAGGTGTGTTCAATGCAGTATCATTGAATAAAATCAGGTCTAAGAAACGTTGATGAATAATCCAGTACTTTCATTGCATCAGAACAGATGTTTTATTGTGAAAGATTCTGCTGCTTTAAAAACACACGCTTCTACTTGTTAAGTATATTGTACTTCACACTTAAAAACAAGTTATAAGATTTGCATAGTGATAATGTTGTATCAGGCTATTAATGAATCCTATCATCAAAGAAGAAAAACAGACCTGCCTCTTTCATGTGTGGAAGTACAGAAGTGAAAAAATGGGGGGAGGGGGGGCACAGTTCTATATTAGCTTTATAAGAAATAGAAGACTAAAGAAAATCCAGTTTTCCAACAAACAAAAAAGAAAACCCTACCAAATAACATTACTTCAAATAGTTTAAGCATTGCTTCACTATTCTTTTTCCGAAAGTACACATTTTGTTTAGAGAAATTAGTTGATATTACTAAACAGAAAGTGATTGAAACACATCATTTAGCAAAACAAAGAATGAAAAAAGCAAGTCTCTGAAAGACAATGCCAGTGGTTATATCATACTGGCTTTACAGAGATAAAGCTCACACAAGAAGAGTGTCAGTGTTCCTGGATTTAAGCATTCACTTTATACTTCATCAGCACCTTCTAGTAGTATATGGAGGCTGATGTTTATTAAGTAAGGCTTGTAAGTGTAGAGAAATGAAAACATAATAAAAAATATATTGATTAAAGTAGTTTTGTGTGTGTGAGTGTGTGTGCATGTGTGTGTGCGTGCTCGCATGTGTGCGTGTGTGTGTGTGTGTGTGTGTGTGTGTGTGTGTGTGTGTGTGTGTGTGTGTGCGTGCGTGCGTGTGTGTGTGTGTGCATGTGTGTGTATGCTCGCATGTGTGTGTGTGTGTGTGTGTGTGTGTGTGTGTGTGTGTGTGTGTGTGTGTGTGTGTGTACATGCGCATTCATGTGTGAATATCAAAATACCCATGAAGTGTGAATATGGTCTTATTGTTTTCAAGTGAGCTTCTCAAACAATGCATTTGTAATACATCATTAACAGATATGATGCATCAAACCAAATGCTTAAACTGTTTCTCATAAAAGTATGTGTTATATTAATAAACTAAATGTAGGACATACTGGTTACCAGCCTTCATAACCAAGGAAATAAAAATCTGCTGGACATGTATGCGATTTTCTGTGATAGAGTTAATTAAGGCTTACTTAGGTGAATGTGAATTCTTTATTTATGCCTGATATCACTCTTCCAAATATTTTCTTTCATCTTACATTATGTTCATGTCCCCCCTTTTCTATTTGCTTCAGTGCTATCTCTTGGTACTAGGATATAACTCTGGAAAGTCCTCTACAAGTTATAGACAGAGACTGATTATCCAGACTGTTGTTTATCACAATTTACCCCATCATCTTGATAAAAAGGTAGTTCTCTTGCATTATATGTATTTTAAATATAGAGATGGTCCCAGTGACTCTTTTCTTGGGAGAGATATCTAACATCTTAAAGACAAACATTGATTTGGTTTCAGTAATGAGAAATGCTGTTCACATTCCCACACATTTATGCTGGGATGGAAAGGTGGTGCTGCATTTAATACTACTAGGTTACTGCTCTTGGATCCCAGTTCAGTTTCCTAACTGGGTTACCTTCTTTATGAAATGTACTTGTTTTCCTTGTTTTTTGTATGTATTGATGCACTAACTTGACCATAGGTGTGTGTGTGTGTGTGTGTGTGTGTGTGTGTGTGTGTGTGTGTGTGTGTGTGTGTGTGTGTGTGTGTGTGTGTGTGTGTGTGTGTGCATACTGCCCAAGACCTCTCTGCATTATGTCCATTGGTTGCCAGGATAGGCTCAAACTTCACTGCAATTACCAAAGAATGATTGAATGAATGAATGAATGAATGAATGAATGAATGAATGAATGAAAGAGTGAATCTCAAATTCTTCTCAGTTTCATCTGGAATTACTTTGTGGTTAGTATGGATAATAAATAGTCTTTCTCTGGAACATGGATGCCGTCAACATCTGCACTAGCAGGAGTATCTGGGCTGTCTCGTCTCAATGCAAAAATGCTGTCAACAGCCTCTGTCAATAGGTCCGTGGTCCCAAACACCATTTTGCAAAAAGCTAACTATGAACACTCCAGATATATCATATTGTCAGTAAGGGTGTCCTACATGTATTAGCATCCTGTGCAACATTATTTATGATTTACTGTGTCATCTTACACATCAGACACAACCCTTCTAACTACAGTGATTGTCAATGGAAACACTCTTTATATGCTAATTCTCTTACAATATGTGAGCACAGTACAGAACGGCACTCTGTGCCTTCCAGCCACATATTTGCCCACTGTAAAACTAATCTCTATGATATATCTTATTTTACATGGCCCTCAGACCTGTCAGAAAGATGCTAAACTCATATATTTTCTCTGTCTTCCCATTATTTAGTCAAACCCAGTTCTTATTATCTCTCTGTATTCTAAAACGACTGTTTATATCCCATGGTACATTCTGACAAAATGGGCCTAGACCAGTTTCTCACATAGATAATTTAGCATTAACAACTTTATACAACCATACAAACATGCTGTGCTTGACCCTTCACCTGTCCGGCATATGCAAATTATTGCTGACATGCAGTGTATCTTAGGGAATTGAAGTAAGGAGTTGCAAATTAGCTAATTATGGCTGACATAGAGAGTGAGTCTGAGAAAGTCATTCAAAAAGCAAACCTTCAAGTGCAGCTGTGAGAACTAGCACTGTCTACTGTTGGTTTCATCTTGTTAAAAAAGACTAAACAAATAGTAAAAAGGAAGGTACATTATAGCTAAACAATGGCAGTTCGTTTGGACACCTGAGTAAAGCTGTTTACTTATTTCCTTTGCACCACTGAAGCTGTGTACTCCCTTTCAGCCTCTCCCTCTCTCTCTCTCACTCCATCTTTTTCTCTCTATCTTACACACACACACACACACACACACACACACACACACACACACACACACACACAAACACATGCATTATCTTCACAAATGAGAAGGAATACTCACCTGAGTTTCGGACGTGTATAGAGATAAACAGCATAATTTAACTTAAATTAAGTATTTTTCTGTCCTGGTTATTATTTTTTAAATTTCAAATCATGCATTTGATTGATAAAAAAATGTTTTAACTAAGACATTTTACAGCACAAAGGAATGTGTATTTGTCTGTGAATGGGTCTCACTAACCATAACTACCGCTGCTGAACTAAATTTGAAAATTAAGTGCCCTGTATAACCTGGTATTAGAAACAACTATGGATTTATTTAACAGTTGCTATGTATTTTCTGAGAAATTGTATCAAGATTCTGCATTTAAGTCAGTGAAATGTGTTTCCTTTGTGGCTGGATACAAGAAGAGGTGGTATCATAAACATAAATTGGAGAACATTTTATCATAAAAGATAATTAAGTTAAAACTGAACTGTTGGCACTTTATGAATTCAATTGTAATATTCAGTTATAGACATACACCCTGACATTGCCTTGGCCAGAAAAGTAAATGTCATATTGATATTTTTTTCTTAATCATTTGTTAAAGCCAGTAAAGCTTGTACAATACACTTTTTATAGCTAAGTCAGATATTTAGCAATGAATTTGAGAATGAAAAATCTTTAGAGCTAGTATTTCTTCTAGGAAAAAAAATGCGAGCAAGCCTCAGTATATACTGAAAAATAGAATATTATTTTGAGTACAAAGGATAAGCATAATTTTGTGAGTGGCTTGTCAAGAATCATTTCAGTTAAGTTATTGTGTTGAGATTTCCTTCATCCTGTAAGTGCTGCTGAAGTCCCTTGTCTTGATTAACTCTTCATAGCATTAAAATGCTTCTCTAGTTATGCTGAAAACTAAATGTATATTATAAATACACAAGAAACATGCAGCTGTGTGAAGTGATTGTGAATATGCAAGGTGTCATCATTTTAATAAGCACATAATTAGTCCCAACTAGTAAGTCAGGATAGGGTTACTGAGTCAATTAACCATACAGAAGGGCATTCTTTCCTCTAGGGGTTTAAGTGCTAACCCAAATCCAGTAATTGTAATGAGGGTATTTCATTTTGCTATGTATCATCAGACCCCATTAAGTTTGCTGTGAACCTTGCAGTTTTGGAAATCTTCTGCCAGCCTTTTGAATCTGACTATAATATAGGGTCCTGATGCTAACGATCAGATGGTACTCACAATTCTGGTTATTCTTGTGATGTATGGTCATTGTAGCCTTAAGCTTTCTATAAGACTAGTTATGCATAAACAGGATCACATGATGCTGTTTTACATATGGTGTATCATGTGATACTCTTCAGTAGCTGCCATGGTAGTAAAATAAGTAGTTGTGTGCTTATTGACTCCTGAATCTGAGTTGCAGAATGTTGTTGCTGAGAAATAACATCAAACCCAACAATACCATTGCATCATAACAACTACCCCAATACTACCCCATCCCACATCTGGGGAATTAAGATATAATATTGTCATATCCTGGGTATTATTGGCTAGGCTTGTAAAGGCCTTTGCACCATTAGCCTAGACATCACCTATAAACCTATGAACACAAGTGAGATTGGGACATCTTCCACAAAGTCTATAATTTCTATAGTGTTTTGGCCAGTTTACTGTTTATACAAATTTAAGACTGAATGCAGTCTTGCTCCCCTTATTCTTTTTCACTATTAATATAGAGAAGTCAGGAAAAATATCAATGAAAGGCAAACTATTATTACTAGACCACTGAGAGAATGTTGACCTACAAGTGAATATAACAATTAGCAAGCAAGAAGCCATTTGAATAATTTACATTAAACAGAAAAATTACTAATGTTTCACATAAAAACAGAGCCAATCCCGTGTGAAAGTCAAAACAAACAGCATCTTCAGAAAGTATTTCAAAGCAGTAAAAGTTCTAGCTTTACCAAATGAAATCAAAATGAAATAGAATTGAGATGATGAGACATTTGTTTATCTATAATCACAATTCTGGACTCTTCTCACTTTTATTGTCTTCTTTTATGAGCAGCTGAATCAGTTGTCCTGATGTCCATCTTGCCACTCAGTCCATCAGCATCATTACCACACTTTGATAACTGGGCAGCAAATGTAGCAGAAATTTAACGTTTACAGTATTGCTTTTGTTTATTTGAAAAAAAAAAATTTAACTTTCCTTTACCTTGGTGGAGATGATGTTGTTAAGAAACTTTGCAGACATTTATTCTCACTTAAGAAGACTGATATGACTATAATTAATGGTAAAATCACACAGTATTGTGAGCCAGAAGGAAACCTGCCAAATACCGACCATTTGTTTTTCACTAATAGGTGACTAAATTAAGGGCCAGAACTAGAAACTGTGGGTTTGCTGATTTCCATTAGTTGCTTCAGAGAGTCTATGGCATTAAAAATGAAATAGCAAGAAGTAAGCTATCGTCAGCATCTAAATTAACAAAGGATGTGCATGTATGAAGAACCACACAGATAAATGGCATTTAGATAGAAGAGATCAATGAGGATGTGGCTACATATAACATTAAACTGAAACTAAAATCCAATAGTAAAGGATGGGATAATAATGTCTGGGCCAAGTACAATGTGAAAAATGCTTCCAACAGTATGTCAGCAATAAAAATTACATTTAGTCATGGAGTCGATTAATGCATCTAAAACTGAAAAGATTCTAGAGATCATCATTTGTTCAGTGTGTAGCAACCATCATGATAAGAAGCCATATCCAGCACTCAATACAGAATGCAGGAAGTGTGGACTGCCAAAACACTTTTTATGTCTTCAAATTAAGGAAAAAGGGACAGCAAATGTTTTGTAAGTCATTGTTGCAAACAAAACCGATAACTGTGTAGTCTATGTCTTGAATGAATCACAATCTGACCTATGTGAGGTTGAAGATTTGTTTATGAATGCAGTTGCTGCATGTATTGAGACTCTGCACTAGTTCTTTATTGTTCAGAAAAGACAGTGTTTCTAGGCTAAGAAACAATGGACCAAAGAGTTACCAAAAAAGGCAATATTGCCTTAGTTTAAGCTTTATACTACAGCAGATTGCACTATCATAACTGAAGATGTATTCTACTAACTGTACTAGAAAGTCTCACTTTTAGAAAATTACACTTGTTTACTAAGTTATTCTGATCACAAACTAAACCAATAGGTCAGAAAGCTGTTTGTTATCTGCATGAATATAAAGAACATAGAATACTATTTCAAGTTCTTTCAATGCAACAACTAAATATTTTGGGAAGATATGCTTGTGAACAATTGGGCATGTTTAAGTAAATTTACGGAGTGCAGTCTAAGTATAGAACATTAGAAGTTGGAGCGTAGTCAGCAAAGAGGATTCATAGACTTGCAGTGAACACGATTCATCTCTCCATGAAGGCTATGATTCGCAGACTCACAGAGAATATAGTTTCTTTCTTAGGAAGTAAAAAAGATTTGCACAGTCACAGAAGTACTAATTCATAGACTCTTAAGGCAGAAGCTTAATAAATGCATGTTGTGTGATTTGCTATACCTCCAAAAAAGTGCAGTGATATGGGATCACAGAATGGAGAAAAATAATTTTCATGCTTCATTTGCTATTTACATTTGACATTTTAATTGAAGAGTCTTCCTGTTATACTGCATGTGACATGAAACTGCAAATGCTTAAAATCATAGAACTAACAGGTTGAACAGATGTCAATGAAACAGTTCTGTTAGCTATTCCAATATATTCTAATTTCCATGGTAAAAGTTATGGTTCAAATCCAGTAGACTGATTGTGTCAAACTAAGTAGGTCATCAAATATTGGAAAGCATTCATGAATTTCATATAGGCATTATCATGTGTAAAGAAAGGGCCCACAATATTTTGTTATTGGCCTTGAATGTCTCATCGTGTAGAATTTTTGACAAAATACCTATTCTGCAATGGGTAACATAAGAATAACAATAAAGACACTATGATGCCTTCTGAAATACTGATATACCGTGCATAAAAGTAGCTGCTAACTTGTTTCAGTCATCAGACTGAGCTATATTTCTTCATAGTCCATTATTACACTAATAAATTCAATTTTGTGTAATGGTAGTCCTCATATTCTGAGCTCTCATAATCTACCATAGCTTGCTAGTCAGGAATTTTGTGCATTTTTATAACAGTTGGAATTTTATCATATTTCATCTTCAGCATGGTATCCACTATGTAATGGATAAGATAAAGCAGTTACATCTTCTTGTATTTCTTTTGGCTGCTCCTGTTAGGGGTCACCACAGTGGATCATCTATTTCCATTTCTTCCTTCATCTGTATCTTGCTCTGTCACACCAAACACCTGCATGTCCTCTCAAACCACATCCATAAACCTTATCTTAGGCCTTCCTCTTTTCCTCTTACCTAGCAGCTCCATCCTTAGCATCCTTCTCCCAATATAACCAGCATCTCTCCTCAGCACATGTCCAAAGCAGCACAATCTCACCTCCCTGGCTTTATCTCCAAACCATCCAAACTGAGCTGACCATCTAAGATACTCATTTCTAATCCTGTCTATCCTCATCACACCCAATGCAAATCTTAACATCTTTAATGCTACCACCTCCAACTCTGATTCCTGTTTTTTCATCAGTGCCACCATTTCCAACTCATATAACATAGCTAGTCTCACTACCATCTTGTAGACCATCCCTGTCACTTGTACTAGTACCTATCTGTCACAAATCACTCCTAACACTCTTCTCCACTCACTCCACCCTGCCTGCACTCTCTTCTTCACATTTCTTCCACACTCACCATTACTCTGAACTGTTGAGCTTAAGTATTTAAACTCATTCACCTTCACCAACTCTACTCCCTGCATCCTCACCAGTCTTCTGTCCTCTCATCATCCACACACATATATTCTAACTTAGTCCTGCTGACCTTCATTCCTCTCCCCTCTAGAGTGTAACTCCACCTTTCCAGGCTCTCCTCAACCTGGTCCCTACTCTCACTACAAATCACAATGTCATCCGCTAACATCATAGTCCATATGGACTCCTATCTGATCTTGTCTGTCAACCTCTCCATCATCATTGCAAATAAGAAAGGCCTCAGAGATGATCCTTGATGTAATCCCACCTCCACCTTGAATGCATCTGTCACTGCTACTGCAGACCTCACCACTGTCAAACTGCCTTCTTGTATATCCTGTACCACTCTTACATACTTCTCTGCCACTCCAGACTTCCTCATACAATACCACACCTTCTCTCTAGGCACCCTGTCATATGCTTTCTCTAAGTCCACAAAGACACAATGTAACTCCTTCTGACCTTCTCTATACTTCTGCATCAGTACCCTCAGAACAAACATTGCATTTGTAGTGCTCTTTCCTGGCTTGAAAACATACTGTTGCTCACTAATTATCACCTCCCTTCTTAACCTAGCTTCCACTTCTCTTTCTCATAACTTCATGCTATGGCTGATCAATTTTATTCCTCTGTAATTACTACAGCTCTGCATATCACCCTATTCTTAAAAATCAGTACCAATACACTTCTTCTCCAGTCCTCAGGCATCCTCTCACTTTCCAAGATGTTATTAAACAATCTGGTTAAAAACTCCACTGCCATCCCTCCTAAACACCTCCATGTTTCCACAGGTATGTCATCTGGACCAACAACCTTTCCATTCCCCATCCTCTTGATAGCTATCCTTACTTCTTCCTTGCTAATTTGTTGCACTTCCTGATTCACTATCCTCACATCATCCAACCTTCTCTCTCTCATTTTCTTCATTCATCATCCCTTCAAATACAAAGCAGTTACATAAAGAGTAAAATATACAATAAAAAAGTGTTTGTCAGTTCTAATCAAGACTATTATTTAGCTCTCCATCAATATAGAAGTACTACTTCAGCCAGTGGAATTCTTGCCTTTCCCACTGTCAAAGGGAAGGAGAATGAAGACAAAGTTACCTAAATTATCCCTTGTATTTCATAAAGAAACGTGTCAAATGTTCAGATAACTCAAGCAGAATTCTTAGCAGAAAAAGACGCTCCACTATGACAGAACAGCTAAGTACTGTCTACACTGAACCCAGGAGAGAATTAGGACTCTAGATGCTAGACACTGAGTAACTCAAAGCTGTTGTGTTTGTTTAAACAAACTCACTATTGTGTTGCATTGTTGGATCTAAGGAATATCTAAGTTATAACTACAGTAACAAATAAACTCAAACTCTCACAAACTAAAGAACTATAAATTAAATATTCTGGAACAGGTTGAGCAAAATCTTTGAGGGGGTCCTTTGGGCAATTATTTTAGATTAGAGAGGATTATGGTGGCATCTCTTTCTCAATGCCTATGGATACCCAGGTCTTAACGACATTATTAGTATCAGCAATATTTTAAAGAAGAGGGCATTTGAAAGGTAGTATAAATTAAATGTTTTATACACTGTGGATTATAATACAGTATATAACTTGAATTGAGGGCATTTTTTTTGTTATCCATGGTTGCATTTTTAAATTTGTATGAATATATCCTGTACCTCTAAATTTTAAATAATTTTGTATCACATGACCTGCAGGGAACTTATTTATTGTAGTGGAATGAATGCTGAATTTTATCTGAAGAAGTCTACTATTTGCTAGACGAAAGCACTTACGTTAATTGTTTATTTTGGTTCAATGAATCATTCCGTGAGTTTGGTCTCCATTTAGAGTTCTACAGTAATAAGTACTTTTATAAGACTGGACTGTTCTTATCTCAGAATGGTGAGATATCTGAATGAAATTCATTTTTACAGGATATGTCATTATTCACCAAGAAAGTGACTTTTTTTGAAATGTCCAGTAATCTATACCCATGGTATAGATGCCTATAACACATAGCCCTACCCCAGGGCTATGTGTTGTACCCACTCCTGTTTAGCATTTGCTTCTCAGAAGTCAAGGCTAATGTCAAAGATCTCTGGCTCACCAAGTTCACAGATGACTGTAAATTGGGAACGATCGTAGATTCTCCCTATGACAAAAACATCCTACAGTAGGATCTAACACAAACAAATAACTGGTGTGGAAGCCATGGATTAAAACTCAATGCAAAGAAATGCATTATAATGCCCTTTGGGAAGACATCCACCCAAGCTAATTACTTCATTGATAAAACATTCCTAAGAGTTTACTGATATTTGGGGATCTGGGAACATATGTAGACAGTAATCTGATGTTCGACCGACACATAACCAAGATAGTAAGAAAATCATTCTTTGTCGCCTAACTCATAACCAAGGGTATGGCATCTGAGTTCAAGGAAGCAATAGTACCACTCAATTTAGCTCTTATCAGACCCATCATTGAGTACAATGCCCACTTTGACATGTACCTAGCCAGGCACTTGCAACAGTTGGAATGCCTCAAAGGTTACTCACCAGGAAAATCCAGGGAATTAATATCTTGTCCAACACAGATTGTCTTAAGGTTGTATCTGTATGCTCAGTCTCCTACAGGCTGCTGATAGGTGATCTATGCCTGGCATATAAAGCATCTATAGATCCAGCTCTAATGGATCTCTTGCACATCTGCAAGACAAACAGCACAAGAAACACTAGATCCAAGGACCTGAACTTTGCTGTGACATAAATAGAACCTACTGAAGGGACCAATATGTGTCTCAAAGGATCTCGCACTGTGGAATAAGCTTCACATCTACATGAAGAAAAGCTCATGCACAACTCTATTCAAAAGAAATCTTGATCATTGGATGGGAAATCGCAAATTCACTCCTGTGCTGACTCCCATGTCTCTGATAGCAGCGGTCAGCAGTAAGTAAATCAATCACTAACTAACACACACACAGACACACACACACACACACACACACACACACACACACACACACACACACACACACACACACACACACACACACACACACACACACACACACACACACACACACACACACACACACACAAACATGCACACACAAGTAAACATGCAGACGCACGCACACACACACACACACACACACACACACACACACACACACACACACACACACACACACACACACACACACACACACACACACACACACACACACACACACACACACACACACACAAAACTACATTACTCTTAGGCACCTCTTTACTAACATGCCTCATCATATAAGCATCCAAGAAACTCTGGGGCAAAACTAGGTTGGTTTGCATGGCTAAGCTTGTAAATACCTCAGTGGCATTAGCTTGGAATGAACCTATTAACATATGAATAATAAGATTATAAGATCATATGAGGCTACTAGGCTAATGGCCCTGCGGCCCTTACAAGCCCAGCCAAGATTTTATCCTGAAAAAAGAAATCTCAGTCTGCACCTGTCTCTCCTGTCAGTGAGGGACAAAGATGGAAATCCTAGGACAAATTTGTGGTTTCTCATCCAGTCATCAAGTTTGTGCTTGAAGAGGGTCAGTGAGGTACTCTGTTTGACATGTATGGGAAGTCTATTCCAGAGACGAGACAGCATCTGAGAGACAAACCTGTCCCTCCAGCAGGTTTTGTTGATGTTGCATATTAGATTTAGGTCTATCAAGCAGGTAATGCACAAGGAGTTAAACTTACTGATATGGAGCATCTTTAGTAAGGCAGGGTCCGCTATTGCCTTGTAGGTGAGACACAGATCACCTTTAAGCAATCTGTATGATACTGAGTAGAGTGATATTGATTTTAGCCTGTCCACATAGGACAGGTATTGGAGGCCATGGATTCTCTTTGTGAGGTATTTCTGTGACCTTACCAGTTGGTGCAGATGTCTGGAGAGGTGCATACCATATGGGACTTTATATTCACTTATAGGTCTAATAAGGGAGGAGTACAGAGACGTAATAACCTCCTTTATTCTGGATGAAATCCCTTTATTTATGAGAAGAACCAAGTAAAAGGCTTTTCTGACCACTGCCACCACATGATGGTTGAATGTGAGATTGAGTACCCAGGTTTCTCACCACAGATTGTGTGCTTAGGGGGTTGTTGTTGATGTGGTAATCAGTAGGGGCTATGTTTTTGCCAAATGGTACGATAATACATGCTCCATCATATAAGCATCCAAGAAAGTCTGGTACAAAACTTTGGCACCAGTTATTTGTAGTTGTGAGACCCTCTTGCAGTATATTAACATCATTTGGGGAGTCAATGACAGTTCTCAACTTACAATCATCTGCAAACTTGGTCAGCCACAGGCCCTTTGTCTTTGCCTGGACCTCTGAGAAGTAGATGCCAGTAGGGGTCCCAGGACAGATCCATGGGGAACACCACTAGTGACAGGTCTGCTGTTGGAGGCGGTGGTGCCTATTTTGACCTTGTGGGTCCTGTCCATGAGCCAGTTGGCCATCCATCTGATGAGATAGGAATTAACACCTGAGTTGTGTTAGCTTTTCGATGATGCCCGAGTGGGGGATTGTGTCAAAGGCCTTGGCAAGGTCAAGGTAAGCTGTATGTACTGACTTTCCCTCATCAAGGGCCTTGGTGACAGTTTCAAAGAACTCAGCTGGGTTCAATAGGCAAGATCTGCCCCTGATGAATCCAAACTGGGTGGAGTTGAGTGCTTGGAGATTGCCTATGTCCTTGTTTATGAGATCCATAATAATATGCTCCATGGATTTACAGGTCAGACTTGCCAAGCTAATGGGACAATAGTTTCCCGGGTCAGTAGTCGCACCACCTTTGTGCAAGGGGATGAAAATGGTGGTTTTCTACTCTGCTGGAATGAAGCTTGTAATTAGGCTGTGGTTGAACAAGGTATTCAATGGTGAAGCAAGTTCTTGCTGGAGATGGTGCAGCATACAGTGACTCTGTATCAGCAATAAGGTTGAATAATTTGGGAGGAGCCACATTACTTGATGAGGAAACCATAGTAGATCTGACTGTTGAATTATTTTTTTACCTCATACTGTGCCACTGTAAATTATTTAAATTTGACAGATTAATAATGAGGTCATCCATAGGAAATGATTTTGCAACATGTGACAACAAAGATTGAGTTTAGTAGCCAATATATAATTATCACAATCTCCTGTTGGATACTATTCAATGCACTCAAAAATAAATTGCTATACTGTTTTACTTTGTGTGCATGTACCAAATATAAGATATCATATATTGTGTGACATCCCTAGCACAGAATATTATATCTATATTCTCTGTTCAAATTACAAGAATTTAGTTTGTGTTTATTTTGCAGATGTGCAAAAGGTCCATCAGAGCTAAATATGAGGATGCCTTCTATGCAAGGCATACATCTCCTCACAGCAACCTGTCAGAGACAGTGTATAAAAATATGTCTTTAAGGTGATCCATACAGGGCAGTATGTTTATACCCTGGATTCTTCTGGTAATAAACCTTTTTGGGTGGTCTAACTGTTGCACATGTTTGATTAGGTACATACTAAAGGGGGCATTATATTCAATGATTGAGCTGATAAGGGCTGAATAAAGTGGCACTATGAATTCCTTGGACCTGGATGCTATGCCCTTAGTTATAAGTTGGTTGACAAATAATGATTTGTGTACTGCCTTGGCCATCTGTTTGTGAAAGGCTAGATTACTGTCTACAGATTTTCCCAGATCCATGACTACTGGGTCAACTCTTAGAGGTGCCTTATCAATGAAGTAATTAGCCTGTGTGGCAGTTTTCCCAAAAGACATTATAATGCATTTCTTGGCATTGACTTTTAGTCTGTGACTTTGGCATCTGTCATATGTCTGTATTAGACCCTCTTGAAAGATGCTTGCATCATGGGGGGGGGGTCTGTAATAGCTCCCAGTTTGCAGTGATCTACAAAACTAGTCAGTCAAAAGTCTGACATTAGTCTTTATCTCTGAGAAGTAGATGCCAAATAGGAGCAGTCCCAGAATAGAACCCTGAGGTACCCCGGTGGTGATGGGTCTCTTAATGAAGGTGGTATCACCTATCCTGACTTCCAGGATCCTGACTGTGAGCCAGCTGGCAATCCAGTGAGTTATATAGGGGTTTATGCCCATTTTGGTGAGTTTGTTAACTATACGTGAGTGGGGTATTGTATCGAATGCCTTAGCCAGATCCAGGAAGGTGGTATGCATCATTTTCCCCTCATCCATTGCCCTGTGACCTGCTCAAAAAAGGTCATCAGTTTTAGTTGCCATGGTGTTTCCTTTACAAAACCAAACTGGGTTGGGTCCGGTGTCTGAAGGCACTCTGTTAATTTTTCTGGTGGCCCCTGCCTCTGTTAATTTTAGTGGGGTCCCGTATAACTGTAAAATTAGCACTGTTGTATAGTCATGGATTTTAATCTGGAATTTGTTAATGTGACAAAATAAATAATTGACCTTTCTAGTCAGAAAGATCAACAGATGAAGTTTTCAAACAGACTAATTTGTTCCAGAGCTCATACTCAAATGTGTAGGTGTGAACTGTAGGTGGTCTTAGCTATTCCTGTGGTAATTAGGTGGTGTTAGTAAAGGGAGGGAGCTGGTGGGAGGGGCATACCTCTCAATCTCTTAAATTAAGACATCTGGACAAAGTCTGAAATAATGGGAGGTGTGACAATGTGAGGTATTGCCAGCTATGCCAGGAGAAGTAGGGCAGTGGATGTGTAACATATGTCACCACAGCAAGCTGGAATTTTGTAAAGAATTACATGTTATTTGTATATCAAACTGATTAGTACAGATGCTTGTGTCAAAAATATATTTGTAAAGCTGTTTGTGTTAAAATGTATCAACGGTGTGTCCTCCTGGACAGAGGAAGAAATGTACATGTAACTGTTGAAATGTATATATTGTAACAGAGGATACTGGAAGAGAAGAGGTTAATCTCAATTCACTTGACTTTGAAAAATATTAAGAAATTAAATTATTCAACAGTCATCAAAATCCCAGCAGAAACACAGCAGATGTGCAGAAGCAGTATAAATGCTTTCCTTTCAGTATATCATAAAATGCCAAGCAAATAGTATGTGAGGCAAAACAATATTAGCAGCAGTCCAAATTGTAAATTTCATAGACCAGTAATCAAAAAATAAATGTGCAGTTTATTATAAAACATGATTAGTGCTTTCATTGTAAAGCTTCATCAGACCACAATTACAAACACTGAATTAACATTTAAATACTAACTACCACATCAAATTGCACCTTTTTCACCAATGAGATTTAAACATGTCAAAAGTTGCTAAGATACTGTATACACAGCAAAAAAGTCAGTTGCAAATAAATAAAACAGTTATGAAAACAAAACAAAAACTACATATAACATTCACCTTTCTAGCCTTCTCCTTTTCAGGCATACCATAAATTGTTAAGCTACTGCATACACAACAAGTAACTTCAGTTATAAATAAAAAAACACTTATGAAACAAAACAGAAGAAAATACATTTAAAATCATCTTTTCAGCCTTCTTTTCAAAACAGATTTCATAGACACATATTCATTTATTTCATGTCCCAAGTGGGATTTTAACTTAAAAATCCATCTCAGTTCAACAAATCCTGTATCATTAACCTTGTCCCCTTGTCTGGGACTATCTTTAATAGTCTCCATAAATAGAAATGTAGAACTATGCAGCTCTCCATGTTCTAACAAATGTTTGGCAATGACACTACATCTGAGACCTTTCCTTATACAATAAAGATCCCTTATGCATTCTCTTAGTTGTCTACTAGTTTTGCCAACATAATTTTCTTTACAAGTGCAGCTAGCTAGATATATCAAATTATTAGTTACACAGTTAGCTGCAGCTGTAAATCTATAAACTATACCTGTGTCAGGCTGAACAAAAGTCCCTGATTTCATTTATATAGCAACAAAAAAGCACACTTCCCACACTTACTTGTAGTACCATTATCTGATCTAGAATGAAAATTATCATTATTCGTAGGGTAACAAAGTCTTCTTTTAAGATGTTTTACTTTTGTACAAAAACCTCTGAGATTCCCCTACCATCACACTGATCTCGTTGTCACTGTGTAGTATATATCAATTTCCTCATAAAAATGTGTTTTATTTGATCAACTTCCATGCTATAAACTAAGGGAACTGTAACATTCTTCCTTTCCTAACTACTAACTGAGATTTCCCTATGAAGAGATGAAAAATAATGCTTAGCACTTGTAGTTCTTTTACTTTTGGCTAATATTATTTGAATCAAAGTATTTCATAATTCACATGGGCAGTTTAATACTAAACTATATAGGAAGGGATGTTATAGAGTCCCATACTTACATCATACAAGTATGCACCCCCCATGTTTTTAGAATTGGAGTTAGAGGGAAGGCTATGAGGACATCTAGACCTTATGCCAGGGACCGAGAGTTTGATGCTGAGATACATGAAATAAAAGTTGATTTTTTGGGGAGGGTGTACAAGAAGCAAAATGTTCACGAGGCAATAATATTAGGTTAGTGGTTTCATTCTGCCAAACAATGATTGGAGCACATAAAAAAACAATGTTTCCTGATACATCAATATCCCTCAGCCTACCCAAGGATCACCTCTTCATCAATTTCATCAAGGAGAGTGGTATTCTTGTCTAGTACTTCCCTGAAGAAATACGTTATGGACATCAAGGTAGGCAGGCACTCATGAGTTATTCATTATCATTTGGCTTGGCTACTAGGAAAATGCTAGCACAAGAAGAGACATAAAAACAAAGATTAATCCAACTTCAGGGGGTACGACCTTCACTAAAATGGAAACATATTTCAAAAGTCAAATGTAAACAGGAATACATGAACACTATGACTGAAGGAACATACATTATATCGAAAGGGGCAATAAAGATATCAGCCACTTCATCCAGTAATGTTTTACAGCACCTAATCCCTTAACTCTGTTATTAAATGTTTTAATTTTGTATAAATGAACTGCAACATGTAACTGTCAGTATACATGTTCCATTTTCATGCTGTCTGACACAAAACCTGTGCTCTCTGGGAAAACTGAAATTACATCATGTGGTCTCTATGATTAATTCAGTTAGTAAGAGGGGTTGCTGCAACCTTAACCATTAATCCTGTCTAGTTTTGAAAAGGTGCAGTGGGATCAATGGGAAAGCTAGCCTTCCTCAGCAGTAAAACACATACTGCCCTACATAATGAAGTTTCAGTCCTATGATGAAACATACGAACATTTCCTGGTATATCAAAAATATTAACATTCAGTTGGCGGCAACACCATACAACTTTATTTATTTATGCTAGTTTTGTCAGTTTGATTCCTAATTTTTTCTACATTTTGCGGGTGAATCACAGATCCAGAACTGTTTTTTCTATATCTCTCCCTCTAACTAAGCAGGATGTGCTGATGGGACATCACCAAAGATGTCGCCCTGCAGACTTCTCAAGAAGTTCTTACAGAGTTGTCTAATTCCCTTGACAACTCCAATATCTGGGTAAGAAGAAAGAGTTGATCTAATGTTTCATAGAAAGGGCAGAATCGTTATTGTTCCTTCTCAATCAGCAGTGTCTTTTCCAGCATCCTAGCATATACTTTTCCTGGTATGTTGACGACTGTTACTTAAAAATGAGGATCACTATCCCAGTTTGCCACTCCAGAGATACTGTTCCAACCTTTTACAAAATATTGCAATGGCATGTTAGCCACAAAAGTTAACAGCATACAGTGCCTTCAGTATTTCTGACTATATTTCCTCCAGTTTTGCAGCCTTGTCATGGTAGAACAGTTTAATTGCTGTAGTAACCTCATCCACAGAAATAGAATAAATTCCATCATCTGTTTCTGACACTGCCTCCTTAGAGGAGGGCATAATCACCGAATATAGGAGCTTCTCAGATTGCTCCTACTACTTCTCAACAATGTTCCCAGCCAAGGTCAGAATTCTAACACCCTTGGCTGTAGTATCCTTCCTTCCCTCCACAAATTTGTCAGATGTTAGTCCAGAATCTCTTGAGACCATCCAAGTCTGAAACTCCTCCCACACTAGGCCTACATTTTTGAAAATGCCACATCTGCTTCTTATCTGGCTTTTTGGTACCTGCCAACCATATCTGGATATACCCATTAATATCACATGGAAGGCCTTCTGATTAAACATGATAAATACTCTCACTGTTAGTCCAACCGTGTCAAGTAGAGACCATACTTTCTGCTCAACTCCATGATGTCACTTTAAATACTGAGCTCTTGAACATGTTCTGTTTCAACTCCACATCTGTAAGCTCTACAAGTATATGGGAGAACCCCTTCAGAATGTAACAGCTAAACTCATCATGTGCAAAAATCCTGGACAGTTAAATTAGATGATCAATTGTCATGTTCTGAGAAAGGAAAAAGATGGTGTACCCAAAGATACTCCAAACACAAGGAAAACGCGCAAACTCCACATATAGAATGACCATTATCAGTACTAAATCTAGATTCCCAGAGATCTTAACCAGTCAGCCTCTACACTGCTGAAATGCAACATAAGCACATGTAAACAGACTGACAGTAACATCTGAATGACATTAGATGGATATTACATAGACTATAATACTAGTGCTTTTAGCGAACAGTTACTTAATTGGAATTTTTCACAGCTACAATAAAAAGGAAACTATATCTGTAGGTACTAAAAAGGATGAGAAGATAAGAAATTGATTTTTTTAGTAAAAGGTTTGGAAGTGGAAAAAAGATTCAAGGTAAAATTCAATTTGTAATCCAGATGAGCAGATGCATATCATGGAACGGGTAAGGAGGAACTTCACTGAGCTTGTTTTTAACACTGCCTTAAATGGTAATAGCCCATACTTGAATTTTTCTAATTGTTATTTCTGAGTATTACTTAGGTCAAGAGGTGATAGTTAATCTGAAGAAAATAAAACCTAGATACAGTTTCTAGATTTTATCCTGTATTGTTGATGGGTATATAGAGCACAAATACTGTTTTTTCAATGAAATATCTCGGTGACAGAAGCTATAGTTTCTGGATAAAACTAGGCCTCCTTTGTTGTAGAAAGTCATCCTGTGTGTTGATATAGGTGTATGCAAAGAAAATAAAAACAGCTACACCTGCTGATATACTTTTATACAGTATTAAGCCATAGTCTGCATACACTGAAAGTGTAACATGAGAAGAACATGGCAAGGATTTTAGATGATGCAGATACACAAAAAGAGATGTCACAGAAACAGCATTCAAAAGCATTCATTTTCACTACCTGCGGGCTGCAGAAGCACATGTGAAACATTTCCATGTTGTGATTGCAGTTTAATTTGCAGTAACATCGGTACAAGGTTGACCAGACTTTGAAGCAAGACTGCTTATTTTTCTACAGTGAAAGCTGTTGAAATGCTGGATCCATGGTACAGAGGAATGGAACCCATGTTGTGACCCAGATAACTTAGGTATGACTGATGAGATTGACATCTGAGCAGTTGGCAGGAGTGGCTGGAGAAGGAGTGGCATTTCCAAAGGGAGTGGAATTTTTTCTGTCTCAGCTCTCTTGGAGGAGGGATTGGGTTCTCTGCATTTAATCCCTTGGTTGTGAGACTGAGAGATTTAATATGTGATCAAATTAACAGAGGAATGCCCTGACGGATGTCTTTGGTTCTAATGACCCTATGACATTGCACGTCATGTGTTAGGGCGGGGTCATGGATAGTTCATATACAAAAAGAAATCAAGAATTGCACTGTGTGGGTTTGCCTCAATTTCTTCTTTGAACTTGGACCAGGAAGAAATGTGTGGGGTAGGTAATTGTCAGAACCTGAAAGTGAGGAGAGGTACTAGCAACAGCAGATAGTCAGTTGTGAAGGGGCCAAAATAAAACAAAAAGCTGTTGATGTTTGCAGAATAGTTTCAGTGAGCTGCAGCTATGAGTGCTGTGAATTAGTAGTATGCATATTAAACTTTATCACTCAGCCAGCACATGCACATATACTGACTGCAAAAGATGCAGAGAATACATTAAGCAGCCGTGAGTTACTTATTTTATTAAGAACATGCAAGTTGACCACTGTAGTTCTATCCTCCTCAAAGCAGAGTACATTATGTTTCTGCTCATGAACAATCACTTTTTCTTCCATACATTGCCAGTTTAGATGGAGTAATGCTTAACAGTGTTGAAAATAATGCAAAGTCTAGTTTATGCTTTTCATATGGCAAAATAAAGGGAGAACAGGAAACTCCCAGTATGTTTAGTCTCATCAGTTTTCCTTGTAGGCTTCATGAGTGTTACACAAGAGTATGCTGCTGAAACTCTCTCGTGCCTCTTACATTGTTTTACTGCCTGTTACTATGCATGGCTCCTCCTCTATGCCTTTTATAGAGCTTTTACAGGCTGTTTTCACAGGTGTTTGATGGTTATTGGATGCCATTTACATGATGTGACAGCTTGTTGCTATAAAGGAATTGGACAACAGTCTTGTGAAGTTAAGCTAGCAGCCCGAAGTTGGAAATCCTGTGACTGATCTGCCCCTACGTAACAAAAAGGACAAGACGCTAACATTATTTGCTTTCACTTAACTGTTACTTACTAAATCTGGAAAAAAGTCAATCTTTGTAGCTACAGACAATTGTTAACCACTCCGCTTTCATTTCTGAATAAAAACTAATACATGTTTTGATAAGTGGTGGTTTTTGCTGAATGAAGCTTCTATGCATAGATGGTGTTAGCTGATAATAATACATACTGTGCTGTTTTGGCTTTCTATTATTTTTTTTCACACTGTTTACCTTAAAAGCCATTGTTTGTTTTTATCACAATATGATACAGTTGTAGAAACAGCAGCGAGTCATTTCAGATAAATGTTCACTGACAAATTAATAACAGTTCATGTAACTGTTAAAGGCATTCTGCTTAAATGACTATTGCTGATTTGAATGACTGAGTTGGACATTCAGTAACCATTATTTTTTGCTTCCGTGTGTATTTCTGTTAAGGCTGTCATGTGGTGCAGTTTCCAGCAGTGTTACACCCATATTTTTTTAAATTTTCCCTGTGCTAAGTATAACCTTTTAGCATTGTTAGTTGTTCTGGCAGTAAAGAGGACTACCGCATCAACAATCATGCTCATATCTGACAACATATTTTCAAAAATGTCCATATCTGTATCTATTAGATAAGTTTTATATACTGTTTGCTAGCTTATTTTGTCACTTCTCTCAAGAGTTAACGTAAGTCAGCAATACACATTCTTGAACTCTGTCAATGATTTTCAATCTACCAGCTATTCAGAAAGGCTCTTCCAATTAGCTTCCAGCATTTTTTTTGAATAAAACTTCCTTCTGCACTGAATCCTTAGGGTATGTATATATATATATATATATATATATATATATATATATATATATATATATATATATTCTCATGAATTACATTTTTTGAAAGTTGGTATCAACCAGAACTTTGCAGACGTATCCTGAAATATTTCACTTGTGTTTGTTTTCATAATTATATCTGTTAATATCTTCCTATCTATCCTTATATTGATTCAGATGGAGGTGTGCATGGTTATTGTTTCTTTTCTTTGATATGTTTATCCCTATTTACTTTAAAAAGGACTGTAGAACTACATACACAACTGCATACAGATGAGGGCTTTGCCAGATGAGTTGTACAGAATGATCATATTTTGTTTTTCTGTAGTGGTGACACCTCTTCTTGTCCAGTTGTTACAGGAGAATAAGGCTATAAACCCCTAATGAGCTGCTTTGTGTAGTCAACAGTTTGGTGTTCTCAATCTCTATTTCTCTATTATGTGACGCTGAGCACGTCACTCAACCAGACAATGCTCCTGGGTTGTGACTGATAAGAGATACTTGAGTCCTGTAGTTTACCTGCTAAACAAAAAAAAAAAATCTCAGTATTTCATTTTTCTCATGTTTTTATTTTTGTTTCATCACCCTTTCCTTTTCTGTGGCTTCTACTTCCCTTCTGTTTTTTTTAATAGTTATCATACACTTTAAATTATCTTATATTATTTTCTGTTCAGATGGAGCTCTGTCAGAAGTCTACAACCCAGCACAGCATTACACATTGAGACTTGACTATCAGCAGAGTATGTTTGGAATATTGTTAAATGCCATCTAAGACATTCTGATTGCACAAAGCAGACATGCAGTATAAATATCTACAAAGATAAAAGTACATTAAAATGCACAAAATTTGAAAGCAAATGTAAGTAACATTGTACAGTATAAAATGTTAATAACAAAAAAAAATGAAACTGGTAACTCTCCTATACAAAACAGTGTAGAAAAAAACAAAGTCAACAACAGGGTTACTGATAACAATGGGAAATGTATTTGAAAATCTGTAAATCAGAAATAGTCAGTATTTTTCTGGTGCTGCAAGAGGTCACATCTTATAAACACCAGAACATAAAAAGGCAATCGGTAATCACAATGGCTATTTCTGATCCCAATGATATAATTTATAATGATGCTTAGCTTGGTAGGAAAGGTAGAATTTGGAAAGTATACCAACAATACCAGTCCAAGATGGGCAAAAATTACCTCATAAAAGAAGGAAAGAAAGCTGCATGTACTACATACAGAAAAAATCCTTAACAACCAAACATACTGGTACTGCAGATATAAAATTAAAATGAATATGCAAGGGGTGAGCAACAAACCTAACTGTTGTTAAAGGGGACATTCAAGTGAAATCATCAGGGTGGGAGGCTGGCATAATGGTTAAGGTGTTTACCTTACCAACACAAGGTGCAGGGTTTGATTCTCATAGGGGATAATTGGCTAGGCTTAAAATGGCCCACAAGGGCAGTTAGTCTAATACTAATCTATAATCTATCAAGAAATGATCATGTATATCGAACTCCTCTGAATCTATCAAAACTACTGTTTCGGAGGGCATATAATAAAAAAGCAGATGCAGCAAAGATGTGTCCTGTAAAGTGGTGCAGGGCATGCTGACAAGAATATGCAGAGATATTGTTGGTAAGTCGTCAAGCAGAAAAATTCTAGCCCAATTAACAACATGGATGAGGAAAAGTGGTATGCGGATACAATTTGGTAGCATGCAACTAATTTAGAATTTTGCCCCTAAGCTCTATCTTTTATGAAACAGACAGTGACTGTGGCAAATAGCACATAAAAAGATATCATTGTACATGTGTAACCATCAAAGAAATCATGTCTGACATGCAGAAAGCAGCACGTCCTTTTAATTGATGGCAAATTTTTCACCTCCAGTAGGATGTGCCACCTGTTACATTCCATTCCCATTGGTGTTGGTATCAATGTGAAGGTGCTCTGCCATCTGTTACATTCCATTCCCATTGGTGTTGGTAACAATGTGAAGGTGATGTGCCACCTGTTACATTTCATTCCTATTGGTGGTGGTAACAATGTGAAGGTGCTGTGCCACCTGTTACATTCCATTCCCATTGGTATTGGTAACAACGTGAAAGTGATGTGCCACTTGTCACATTCCACTTCCATTGTATTGGAAACAATGTGAAGGTGCTGTGCCACCTGTTATATTCCATTCCTATTGGTGTTGGTAACAATGTAAAGGTAATGTGCCATCTGTTACATTCCATTCCTATTGGTATTGGTAAAAATGTGAAGGCACTATGCCACCTGTTACTTTACAGTCCGATTGGTGCTGGTAAGGATGTGAAGGTGCTCTGCCATCTATTACATTCCATTCCCACTGATGTTTGTAATAATGTGAAGGTGATGTGCCACCTGTTACAGTCCATTTCCATTGGTGTTGGCAACAATATGAAGGTGCAGTGTCACCTGTTAGATTCCATTCCCATTGGTGGTGATAACAAAGTGAAGGTGATGTGCTACCTATTACATTTCATTCCCATTGGTGGTGGTAACAATGTGAAGGTGCTGTGCAACCTGATACATTCCATTCCCATTGGTATTCATAACAATGTGAAGGTGATGTACCATTTGTTACATTTTATTCCATTGTGTTAGTAACAATGTGAAGGTGATGTGCCACCTGTTACATTCCATTCCCATTAGTGTTGGTAAAAATGTGAAGGTGATGTGCCACCTGTTACATTCCATTCCCATTGTATTGGTAACAATGTGAAGGTGCTGTGCCACCTGTTCCATTCAATTCCCATTGTGTTGGTAACAATGTGAAGGTGATGTTCCATGTGTTGCATTCCATTCCCGTTGGTGCTGGTAATGTGAAGGTGCTGTGCCACCTGTTACATTCCATTCCCATTGTATTGGTAACAATGTAAAGGTGATGTGCCACCTGTTACATTCCATTCCCATTGGTGTTGTTAACAACATGAAGGTCATGTGCCACCTGTTACATTTCATTCCGATTGGTGTTGTTAACAACATGAAGGTCATGTGCCACCTGTTACATTCAATTCCTATTGTATTGGTAACAATGTGAAGATGCTGTGCAACCTATTCCATTCCATTCCCATTGTGTTGGTAACAATGTGAAGGTGATGTTCCACCTGTTGCATTCCATTCCAATTGGTGCTGGTAACGATGTCAAGGTGCTCTGCCACCTGTTACATTCCATTCCCATTGGTGCTGGTAACAATGTGAAGGTGATGTGCCACCTGTTACATTTCATTCCCATTGTATTGGTAACAATGTGAAGGTGCTCTGCCACATGTTACATTCCATTCCCATTGTGTTGGCAACAATGTAAAGGTGATGAGCCACCTCTTCCATTCCATTCCCATTGTGTTAGTAACAATGTGAAGGTGATGTGCCACCTGTTGAATTCCATTCCCTTTGGTGTTGGTAACTATGTGAAGGTGCTGTGCCATATGTTATATTCCATTCCCATTGGTGTTGGTAATGTGAAGGTGATGTGCCACCTATTCCATTCCATTCCCATTGTATTAGTAACAATGTGAAGGTGCTATGCCATCTGTTACATTCCATTCCCATTGGTGTTGGTAACAATCTGAAGGTGATGTGCTACCTGTTACATTCCATTCCCATTGTATTGGTAACAAAGTGAATGTGATGTGTCACCTGTTACATTCCATTCCCATTGCATTGGTAACAATGTGAAGGCAATGTGCCACCTCTTACATTCCATTCTCATTTGTGTTGGTAACAATGGGAAGGTGATGGCCACCTGTTCCATTCCATTTCCATTGTATTGGTAACAAAGGGAAGGTGCTGTGCTACCTGTTCCATTCCATTCCCATTGTGTTGGTAACAATGTGTAGGTGATGTGCCACCTGTTGCATTCCATTCCCAATGGTGTTGTTACCAATATGAAGGTGCTGTGCTACCTGTTCCATTCCATTCCCATTGTACTGGCAACAATGTGAAGGTGATGTGTCACCTGTTATATTCCATTCCCATTGGTGATGGTAACAATGTGAAGGTGATGTGCCACCTGTTACATACAATTCCCATTGGTGTTGGTAACAATGTGAAGGTGATGTTCCACCTGTTACATTCCATTCCCATTGGTGTTGGTAACAATGTGAAGGTGCTGTGCCATCTGATATATTCCATTCCCATTGGTGTTGGTAGCAATGTGAAGGGGATATGCCACCTGTTGCATTCCATTCCCATTGTATTAGTACAATGTGAAGGTGCTGTGCCACCTGTTACATTCCATTCCCATTGGTGTTGGTAAAAATGTGAAGGTGATGTGCCACCTGTTATATTCCATTCCTATTGTACTGGTAACAATGTGAAGGTACTGTGCCACCTGTTACATTCCATTCCCATTGGTGTTGGTAACAATGTCAAGGTGATGTGCTACCTGTTACATTACATTCACATTGTATTGGTAACAAGATGAGGGTGATGTGCCACCTGTTACATTCCATTCCCCACTGATGTTGGTAACAATGTGAAGGTGCTGTGCCACCAGTTTCATTCCATTCCCATTGTGTTGGTAATAATGTGAAGGTGCTGCGCCACCTGTTCCATTCCATTCCCATTGGTGTTGGTAACAATGTGAATGTGATGTGCCACCTGCTACATTTCATTCCCATTGTATCACTAACATGTGAAGGTGATGTGACACCTGTTACATTTCATTCCCATTGCATTGGTAATGTGAAGTGACAGTGCCACCTGTTCCATTCTATTCCCATTGTGTTGGTAACAATGTGAAAGTGATGTGCCAAGTGTTGCATTCCATTCCCATTGGTGTTGGTAGCAATGTGAAGGTATTGTGCCTCCTGTTACATTCCATTCCCATTGTTTTGGTAACAATGTGAAGGTGATGTGCCACCTGTTACATTCCATTTCCATTGTATTGGTAACACGGTGAAGGTGATGTGCCACCTGTTACATTCCATTCCCATTGGTGTTTGTAACAATGTGAAGGTGATGTGCCACCTGTTACATTCCATTACCATCATACTGGTAACAATGTGAAGGTGCTGCGCCACCTGTTTCATTCTATTCCCATTGTGTTAGTAAGTATGTGAAGGTGATATGCCACCTGTTGCATTCCATTACCATTGGTGTTGGTAACAATGAGAAGGTGATGTGCCACCTGTTACATTCCATTCCCATTGGTATTGGTAACAATGTGAAGGTGCTGTGCCACCTGTTACATTCCATTCACATTGGTGTTGGTAACAATATGAAGGTAATGTGCCACCTGTTACATTCCATTCCCATTCTACTGGTAACATTGTGAAGGTGCTGTGCCACCTGTTACATTCCATTCCCATTGGTGTTGGTAACAATGTGAAGGTGATGTGCCTCCTGTTACATTCCATTCCCATTGTACTGGTAACAATGTGAAGGTGGTGTGCCACCTGTTATATTCCATTCCCATTGGTGTTGGTAACAATGTGAAGGTGCTGTGCCACCTGTTCCATTCCATTCCCATTGGTGTTGGTAACAATGTGAAGGTGATGTGCTACCTGTTACATTACATTCCCATTGGTATTGATAACAATGTGAAGTTGCTGTGCCACCTGTTGCATTCCATTCCCATTGTATTGGTAGCAATGTGAAGGTGCTGTGCAACCTGTTACAGTCCATCCCATTGGTAATGGTAACAATGTGAAAGCGCTACCACCGGCTGTAGTATTAATGTCACACAAGTCTTAGAAAAGTTACAATCTGGTCTTTGGGCTGTTGTCTCAGATTACTGTCTTAGAGGATGTTTGTCTTATCACAGAATTCATCATTATTAACTTTGAAAGGGCTTCCATATCATGCATTAAGCATGTATACCCCAACGCAAGGTCCATCATACAAATATATTCCCTGTGGGTCAGATCATCTGGCATCAGAAGCACTCTAATTGGCTTACCATTACTTGAGGATCAGATAATGGATTTACATTATGATGCAAACAGCTATTTATCCAGAGATTGTAGCAGAAACAATAAAGTTTAAAAGGCAGTATCAGAAGATCCATAATAGCTATTTTAATGAATAAACGTAAAGACTCTTACAACATCAGTCAGGCAGTCTGTTCAATATACAGTCAAAAATAGCAACAATCCTACAATCCTACACAATGCAATAAATGACTGTACACCTAAAATGGTTAATTTAGCACATTATATATGCCATGGTACAGAGTCATTAAAAGTGCACAACATTCTCTGAATGGTGTAGAAAGTGGGGCTGTCACTAATACTGAAATTAAAGAAGGAGACTACGCTTTATTTTAATAAACAGGAAGGAAGCATGTAAGGTGATATGTAGGCAGAGCATCTGTATGATTCAACAGTAGGTAGGTTTGAGTGAAAGTGTGTAAAGAAAAAAATGGGAATAACAGAAATCAGTCATACAAGAGGAAACATTCAAGGCTCTGGTGCCTGTTCAGTCTTTTTAAGGCTCATAAGCCAGGATAAATCACATTAGACCTCACTACCTTATGCACTTTTCATTTTGGAGCTCTTTTAGGGATTTTTTCAGTGACCGGAAATAAACAAGTATTCATATCCAGAGTCTTATCTTGGCAGAAATCCCTTCTTTTCTTTCAAAAGAACCTGTTTAGCAGTTCTGCAGCATTTTCCCAGCATTCTATTCATGTGTTAGCTTATCTAACACTATCATTATTACTAATATCACTATCAATGTCACTAATATCACTATCACTGATATCGTTATCACTAATAATCACTATCACTAATGCCACTGTCGCTAATA